>NC_051181.1:105251684-105367324 GCF_013339695.2 Rhipicephalus sanguineus
TTGTTAAACGTGTTACATGGTTTTGAAATTTCAAATTTCAATTTCAATTTCGATATTTACGCCTAGGTATACGCATTCTTCACTAGCTGATAATGGGTGGTTATCAATGAAAATGGGCGGAATGCACTCCGGTGATTTATTTTGTGATGAAAACACAAGAAATTGGGTTTTAGAGGGATTAATGGTAAGTCTATTAATTTTACACCATCCTAGCAGGTTATGAAGGTCACTGTTAAGCCGGGTTACTACTAGTGATAGATCTTCGTCAGAATTAATGATTGTGGTGTCATCAGCATATAATATGCACTTAGAAGAAGTAAGGCAATTAGGCAAGTCATTAATATACAGTAAAAATAGTAAGGGGCCCAAAATTGACCCCTGTGGTACACCTAAATTAGTTATTTTAGGTTTAGAATAAGCATTACATACACCAACAACCTGATACCTGTCACGTAAGTAGTCGCGTAGTAGTAGTAAACGAGGACCAGTTATCCAATTGAGTCTAGTTTACCATTAAGAATGTCATGGTCAATGGTGTCAAATGCCCTGGAATAGTCTACGAATATGGAACCTGCAAATTTACCCTCATCAATAGCTTTCCTTAATTGGTCAGTAAGAGATACAAGTGCTAGGTCAGTAGAGTAACCAGATCTAAATCCAAGTTGGTCAGGTGAAAGTATATTAAATTTGTTCAAATATTTTGTCAATCGCTTTTCAATTAATTTTTCGGTGACCTTGCTAAAAAACGGCAAAACACAGATCGGTCTATAATTTGACACTAATGAGCGATCTCCTTTCTTAAAAACTGGAGTTATTCTACCACGTTTGAGTTCACGAGGGAAGATTCCTTTTTTAAACATGAGGTTCATAATGTGACACAAGACAAATGATACTGGTTTACAAATTAATTTAACATGGCCAGGATGAATGTTATCGAGCCCAGCGCTGGTTATTTTTAAAATGTCAATTACTGATGCCACCTCATCCGGAGTAGTTGGGAACATATAGAATGATTGTGGAAGGCGTTTTGAGGCGTATAAGTTTTGCTGCGCATGCGCATGAATATCAGGAAAGAAATAATCACCAAAGGCATCTGAAATTGTAAGTGGTGTAAGATAAGTATTACCGTCATGGGATATTTCTGATATGGTATCGGCTGCTTGTTTCCTATTCAAAAATGAATTCACTATCTCCCATTTTTTCTTTATATCAGCGCCACATTTAAGTATCTTCTCCTCGTAATACTTGGTTTTAGCTTCTTTAAGTCGAGCAGAAAGTGAGTTGGAAAATTTCTTATACCGCACACATAGGCTTATATTGAATGGCTGTCTTTTTGTTTTTTTAAAAGGTTTTCGCGTGTACGCATCGCTTTAAGGAGATTATCAGTGACCCAAGGGTTTTGAGGAGAGGCCACTTTCTTTTTGCATTTGCGCACCTGGGAGCAGGAGTGATAAAGTAAGGACAGTTTTGTTAAAAATCGCGAATAAGCAACCTGCGGATCATTAGTATCAAGAACGGGAGACCAGTAAGTATTGGAAACGGTTTCTAAGAATGTTTTTTTATCAAAAACCAGTTTGGTGTAACAGTTGGAATATGAATAGCGGGCAGATGTAGTGAGCAGAAAGACGGGAAAGTGGTCGGTAATGTCTGTTTCAAGTACTCCTCCATCAGGTGGACACAAAAGGTTCGACAATACATGATCGATCAGAGTGCTGGAACCACCGGATACAGAACTAGTGGGGACGTTAATGAGGCATTCGTAACCAAAACTGTGAAAACAGGATGAATAAGTGACAGAGTTCACGGATGAATCCAATAAGTTTAAGTTTATATCGCCCATAATTATAACATTTTTATTCTCTGTAGATAACTTTGTCATCATTTTTTCGAAGGAAACACAAAAATCAGATCCAGAGGAAGAAGGTTACCGATAAATGCAACCTAAAATGAAATTTCTGTTATTTATGTTCATAAAGTTATGATCAAATTCCAACCAAACTGATTCACAATTCTGAATATTTAGCGTCAGGTCGTGTCTACGTTTATACGGGATACCAGACAAGATGTAGATAGCAGCTCCCCCATGATTACTTGACTGACGGTGGGCATATTCAGATTTGTATGAAGGGGAACAGTAAAAGTTCTTATCAGCGTCGCTAAGCCAGGTTTCTGAGACAGCAATGATTGAAAAAGTAAAAGAAAGGGTAGAAAGTAGGTTATGAAAGTCATCGTAATGTTTACGGAGGCTTCGCGCGTTGAAATGGATAAGAGAGCGATTGCTATTCTGAAAAAAGTCGTTTAGCTCACTCGTTCTGTAATATGAAGCCATGACGGAAGGATGGGAATAAGGCAGGCACAAATTGAAATTGCATTAGTCAATGACCGTTAGGTCCGATTCCTCGGCTATGCGGTACACCCTGGTTTTCTCAGCTTTCCTGGCCTTGATTTGGCAGTTGCTGATCCACAGAAACTGCCATTTGTGCTGTTTTTTCAAAGCCAGTGCCTTCGAGAAGAGCGCCTTGTTTCGCGGCGTCAAGTGCTCATTCACGTAAACCGCGGTGTCAACAGAAGCTTTCACACCAATGTCACTTAGGTGAAGCTTAGCTTTGTGTGCCTTACTGACGAATTCATCCTTTTTTGCTCGCGAACAGAATCTAGCTACGATATTTTTCTTGTCTTGAACTTTAGTGGGGACCCGGTGAGCGACATCGAAATCAGCCACAGTTACCGGGCACCCAATTTTAGTGCCAATTGTTTGCATAACTGCGATGCAGTCCTCTCCCTGGGTGCAGGGAACACCCCTGACCTCAACATTGTTCTAGAGTATTGTTCTAGCTGCGCGACCCTTTCCGACAGCGCTTTGTTCTCTGACATGAGCTTCTTGTTATCAGCTGTAAGCTTCAGCTTTTCATCGCGCAGTTTTTCAATGATGCCATTTAAGACATGTAGCGATCCACATCGCTAACGCCAGCAAGGAGGGGCCAAGGAAGAAGAAGAGGAGGACAGGGTTAAAGATGTCTCAATAAACCGATGCAGTCGCATGGTCTGCATAAAAAACTTTACATTGGCGCAGCCGAGGTCAAGAACCTGCAAATGAAGATCAAGTTCGACTTCACTCGCCATCAGGAGCGGCCTCTCATCGCGGGCTTCCAGGCAGATGGCCAGCGATACGTCGAGTTGCAGGAGGGCACTACAACTCGGAGTCTTCTGCAAACGATTGCCAATCTCGCCGGAGCTACCGTTGATGGCCTCGTCACTCAAGGTAGTGTGACTGTGAGCATGCCTCTTGAAGATTTGGCGCCTCACTTGCTAAATGCTCCGCCGGCGTTTAAAATACGAACACCAACAAGCGGCACTCATTGCAACACTTCAGGTGTCATTAACGCATTACTAGAAATGCAGAAGATATATATGACACAGCAGGAGCAGCTTTTAGGACTTCTTGTTGAAGCTGCAAATACGAGGGACAAGAAGGACGTTTATGTGAGGCCTGAGGTGTTTGACGGCACTTCGTCAAGCGCCACTGTATGGCTGGATTTTTACGAATATGCATGTACCAGAAACCAGTGGACAAGCGATGAAGACCGCATATGTAATATGAGGCATTTTCTCTGTGGGAACGCACGGAAGTGGTTTGACTTGCAAATAATATCTCATGCAAACACTTCTTGGGCAGCATGGAGGAAAAGCTTTGCAAGTGCTTTCGAGATGAATCCTGTAGAGCTTTGGAATAGTGCCCTTATCTACAGACAGGGATGCACTAACATCAGGGAGTATGTTTTAGAAAAGTGGCGGTTACTTCGTGTAGCTGACCCAACATTGGCGGACTCGTCAATCGTTGCTCTTGTCATGCATGGTATGACAAGGTATTACCAAAGGCAGATGCAAGCAAGGTCGATCGCCTCTGTGGACGAGCTACTCTTGGCATTGAAATATACAACAGCCCCAGAATATAGCACACCCGATAAGGCGACAAATATCAGCAGAGATGATTACAGTGTCGAGAACACATCGTCATGGAAGGCAGCTGATAATGTCACTCAATGTAACCATCATCCCAGTATGGGATTATGTGAGCGGTGTCAATACTTGACTCGAGAAAGGTGCACTGTTGAGGAAACAGTATTTCTTACGAAGACTGGAATACTGAGTGTCCCGATGTTAGTTAATGGCCGAATTCTATCAGTTTTGATTGACACTGGCGCTTCTGTCAGTTTATTCAACGAGAGCCTAGTCAAGGCTAGCAACATTGTGCATGGAAAATCTATTCGTGTGTGCGGCTACGACGGCTCTTGTAGAGAATATTATAGATGGACAGAAGTTTACATAGAGTATGAAGGCGAGAAATTCAAGGTTGAAGCTATGGTAGTTCCCAAAGTCAACTTTGATTTTATCTTATCAAGGCCTGATATGACACGGATGAAAGTTAATATCCTCTGGAACGATGTGGTGACGATTGGGACGGAGTGCGGTAAGCTTCATATCGCTCATAGGGCTGATCGTAAACCATCTTCCGGAGAAGATGTACCGTTGATGTTTCCAGAGCTTCTGTGCATTGGTTCTTACCCGGAAGCCACAACGGTCATTGAGGTACCCTTCTTATTACGCGACAGCACTATCGTCAAGAGAAAGCCATATAGCCTCAGTCACGACAAGAAAGTCTGGTTGAAGCAGGAACTCCAAGGGATGCTGGAAGCGGGAATCATCAGACCTTCAACTTCATCCTTTGCTTCGCCCATTACAATTGTCCCGAAAGAAGATGGGTCATTTCGTCTATGCACGGATTACAGACTAATAAATAAACAAACTGACCTTTTCCCCTATCCAATGCCAAGAATTGATGAAATTATTGACGAGACTGGGGGATCTCAATGGTTTTCCCGCATTGACTTGTGTAAAGGATACTGGCAGGTGCCGCTGAAAGAAGATACGAAAAAGTTTACCGCATTTGTCGCCCCTTTCGATATCTATGAATACAACAGACTACCCTTCGGATGGAAAAACTCTGGAGCATGGTTTCAGAAGATGATGAATGGAGTCCTCAAGAACTTCATCGGTATATTTTGTAATGTGTATGTGGATGATATCATCGTATACTCAAGAACACGGGAAGATCATGGAGAGCACCTAGAGAAAGTCCTTGAGGCACTTAGCGCTGCTAGACTAAAAATCAACATAAAGAAAAGTGAGTTCTTTTGCAGGAAAGTAGTCTTTCTGGGAAGAACTTTCGACGGCCGAACCAAGGGCACAAAAGAGGAGAGCGTGCAGCGTATCAAGAAGCTGACAAAGCCCTATGACGTGCATTCTTTACGAGTGTTTCTTGGACTCGCCGGTCACTTCCGCGCGTTCATAGAAGACTATGCAAGAAAAACAAAATGTTTGACCGCACTGACCCAGAAAGGAATTCCATTTGTCTGGTCCAACGAATGTGAGAAGAGCTACCTGGAACTTGTCAAAGTCATCTCATCCGACCCTGTATTGACACTGCCTGACTTTGATTTACCGTTCGAACTACACACCGACGCATCTCACTATGCTGCAGGCGCCATTCTTTATCAACGGGACGAAAACGAGCAACCTGGGAGAGAGCTTAAGGTCATCGGCTACTATTCCTATACGTTCACGAAAACGCAGGAAAACTACACGACGACAGAAAAGGAAGCTTTAGCCGTCGTAATGTCACTCAGGTACTTCAGAAGTTACCTGGAAGGTAAACATTTCAACCTGTTCACTGATAACCAGGCGTTGACGTACTTATTGCAACTTACACAGCCAAAAGGCAGAATAGCTCGATGGGTGAGCGAAATTCAGCAATTTAGTTTCGATATAATGCATAGACCAGGCCAGAAGCACCAGGATGCTGACGCACTATCACGTCTCCACGTACCGCAAGAAATTCCTAAACAAAGCATTAACTTGATGAAGCTTTGGGAGGGTACTCAAGAAATGGAACTGCGAAATGGGAAGATGTGCGTCCCAGAAACAAAAGTGCCACAAGTCCTGAAGTTATATCACAGCAGTCCACATTCAGGAGGTCACGATGGATTCTCAAAGACCTACCACAAGCTCACCCAGAGATTTACATGGAACAACATGAAAGCAGATGTTGCCAGTTATATAAAGACGTGTCATGAGTGTCAGATGGTGAAATCAAAATACAAACCACGCGGAAACAGAATGGTCATGCCAGAATACTCAGCGATACCATTCGAAATCGTTCACCTTGATTTCGCTGAACTTAAGAAGAAAAGCGAAGGTGTCAAACGAACCCAAGCTTTCCTGGTCGCCGTGGATGAGTGCACGCGCTTTGCGGCCGCCAAAGCGGGAAGAGAAGACGCCAACTGCGTTATAGCACTCTTAGAGAGAGAAATCTTCACGAACACCAAGATCATTGTTGCGGACAATGGACCAGCGTTTAGAAGTGAAAAGTTGCGCAATTGGGCCAAAGAAAGAAATATTACGCTTCGATATCCAGCACCTTATCATCCTGAGGCTAACTCTCTCGCCGAACGCTTGATAAGAGACCTGAAAATGTACCTCAAGTTATACCCGGAATTCAAGGGAGGCTGGAAGAGCGCTTTGGAGGCGGCAGTGTATCATCATAACAGGTCCTACACCGCTGGCATCGGGTGCAGCCCACATTTTGCCGCCTTTGGTACGGTTCCTTGGTTACCAGCTGACGAAGAGCTGGGCTTAGTTGGCAGGATTGCTTTGAAGGAACACCCAAAGAGCCAACTACAGCAAAAGAAATACAGAAGTACCATGAAGAAGAATTTTGACCGTCGCCATAGCACAAAGATGCCAGATATCGATCCCGGGTCTATGATATTGGTTAGGAAAGGGTTGGACTCAAAAGTTCCATTCACTGGTCCGTACTTAGTTGTTAAAACGGCTAAGCAACAAGGACTTCTGAAGACATTGTATTATACTGGACCAAATGGAAGGACGGAAGAGGCGTCCGTAGGAAACGTGGTACCATATTACCAGCGCAAGGGGAATGACAGCCGGCCGGGAGAGTGTAGCGATCCACATCGCTAACGCCAGCAAGGAGGGGCCAAGGAAGAAGAAGAGGAGGACAGGGTTAAAGATGTCTCAATAAACCGATGCAGTCGCATGGTCTGCATAAAAAACTTTACAAGACACTCATACTTGTTTCCAAGTTTTCCACTTGTTTCTTCAGCTCTACAGCATCAAGACCAGAGGACTGAAGCTTAAGCAAAAATTTGCCGAGAATGTCGTCAGTGAGTTTGCTGCTTTCATTTTCTAATTTAGCTTCAATTGCATCTAACCGCTTGGCAAGCTCTGCGTTTGACGGTATGTTGCAGAAAACGGTAACCAAACAACCGCGTAACCAATAGTACAGGAGTAAAAATGGTGCGCAAAGTTTTACAAGACTAACCTGCACATGCAGAAAAAATGCGTCAGGCGATATGCCGGATGCTTCGTCGCTGCCACCAGTGAAGTCTCGGTGATGGTCCTGCTTGTTATTGAGAAGCAACAGCCAACTTATTGCTTGGTTTGCACCACGTGTCTTGCATGGGTGTCGCGTGCAGGTTCCGATTTTGAGCCCTTCAATAGTGCGACCATCGAAGGCGTAGGCCAGAATGTTTGGTTCTCGTACAGGACAACCACTTCTTGGCCACGACACCTCCTCCTACCCACCGGATCTGGTCCCATTACTTCATGCTGTTCGAGCGACCTTTTCCATCAAGCCGCTTCCACGACGCTCGCCGCCAAGCCCGTGCGGCTATGCTTCACGCCAAGTACGCCGACCACCCGGCAGTAGTCTATGTGGATGCATACCAATACGACTCACCCATGGACATCTTCGTAGTCGTTTCCGTGTGGCTCTTCTCAGCGCTTTCTAGTCCGGCAATCACAGCCGGCACCCTTCGAACAGCCTACGCCGTCCAGGCGGAGGAGGCGGCCATCGCTTTGGCTGTGACCTCGGCCGACGCTGGCGTCATACTCAGCGACTCCAAACAAGCCGTCTCCAATTTCGCGCGAGGTCTTGTCTCGCCTACCAACCTACGACTCCTTCGCCCGCTGCTGCTGCAAGATGAGCCGCGCCACTTTGAACTGATCTGGGTCCCCGCCCACTCGGGTCATCCCGGCAACGAGACAGTTCACCAACACGCTCGATGGTTCGTCGACCGAGCGGTGGGCCCCTCAGGGTCGGATGCCTCGGTGCCGGAGCCCCTGGTCACCTACCACGGCATCACCTAGCACTATCGCCTCGAGCGATACGCCCATCCGCCCCGTCACGGCAGTTTTCCCAAGCTGTCCGATATAGCCTGGCGTCGCCTACAGACCCGCACCTTTCCGTGCCCCCTGATGTTTTCGTACATCCACCCATGGGTCCGTGATCCGCGCTGATGCCTCTGCGGCGGCGTTGCTTCGCTGAACCACATCCTCTGGGGCTGCCCAGATGATCCCCCGCCCGCTGACCTCATTCGCTCACCCCCGACCGAGGATCGACGGGAGGCCCTTCTCTCCAGCACCGACAGAGACATCCAGACACTAGTCCTGGAACGAGCTGAAGACGTCATCGAGAAACACAGCCTGGCAGCCTACGGGGCTTAGCCTCCCTTACCCCTCACCCCTTCGATTGATAAAGTAGTTACTAACTCACTCACTCTAGAATAACGTTTCCTTGCGCCAAAAGACTTGCGTTAGGTGCATGCTGGCATTGTCACAAAAGGACTGAGCGCATTGGATCTGCGACACGCTGCGCGCGCACGAAGGGGGTATACTTATGGTATATATATATGGTGCGTTAATGACTAGCGCTGGCAAAACCGGGTGTTTTGAATAGCTCTAAAAGGCACCTAACTCTCGCATCATGGCGCATGGCAGCGCCATTCTTGTGCAGAGAAGAAAACGAACAGTCGGCCCAGTTGGTCTTGACTCATTTTGAAATTACGCCTACAGTGCACAATACGAGACGGAAGACATTGTACATGTCTGCTTTTTTGCTGCCGTCTCAGGTTTTATGCTGTACAAATATTTTCAATACGATTCTAGAGGCACTCCGCCGGCGAGCGGCCGCCTGTCCGGCGTTCCGAATCATTCTGTGAATATCTGTACAATACAGGTTCGCTCATGTTCATTACTGCCACCGCGACGATTCAGTGGTTACTGTACCCGGCTGCTGACCTGAAAGGCGCCGGTGCGATCCCAGCCGATACGGTCGCATTTCGATGGAGGTGACATGCTACAGGCCCGTCTACTGGGCGATATCATAACATGTTGAGAAACCCGAGGTGGTATAAATTATTCCGATCCCTTTATTACTCTCTGTCATAGCCCGAATCGCTTCCTCACGCTAAATTCCATAAACGAACCATATTCATAACTCTCAAAATGTCTCGCTTTAACCTCAAAGCGCAGGCCAATTACTGCAAAGCAATTATATTGAAAATAGAAATACTTCCTAGAGGTTTTTACGCAAAAAGAACTTAAGGGTCAATATCAGTTAATGTGAAGTAAGCCTGCCCAAAATGACCAACCACTTCCTTCTTTTCTTTTTACTTCAAGAAGAAAGAGCAAAGAGGACGATCTGAGGGAATAAAGCGCATACAACAACTTGCACATGCGGTCAATACTATGGAAAGACTAACAGGCTTAAGGCGAAGTCCAGGAAACAAGATTTGTCGCTTGTCGCATTTCCTGCGCCGAGCGGCCCTTGTTTCTTTTTTTTTTTCGACCATTTTCCAACGTCGCTCGATATGTCCTGCTTTGGGAAAGCGATTTGTTTCAACGGTAATGGCAGTGCTTGTTTTACCCGCCTTCGCTCCTGCCAGTTTTCATACAACAAGTAATCATCTGTATCAGGCATTTTTTCTTATTGGTTCGCTTTGATGTACACAGTGCTTCCATAGTTGTTTATATATTACCTATTAGTGACGTAATTCATTCTTTGTGCGGCATGTAGGGGCGGGCAGAACTCCTCATTGCAGTGCTTTAGCTCGAAAAGACAAAAACAAGATAAGATCGTAAAATAGATGACAGATGAATGAATGATTTCACCTTCGGCTAAGGACATGAAGAACGTGGCATTTGTTTATTGAGCCTTCACTGAATCACCAATAACTCATTCTGCATCCACTGATAACGCGTCTCACATCATCACAAAGCATTACAACTTATTAAAACGGTAGCTCACATTAGAGATAAGGACGGCACGAAACATGCGAATAAACAAAAACGTAAGCTGCCGTCTATTTTTCTTTTTTTGACGAACAAGCTCAAATACGCTCTTCAACACATGCGCTGAAGGTTGACAAAAAAACCTACCAGAAAGATAAGCTGCACAAATTTTATAAAACATAATTCATAACTGATAAGCCAGAAGATATGCGAACCATATAACATTTGCCACGTTTAGTTTCCTAAAAACATCTACCAGACAAGGCAACATATGCTGACTAAACAACAGTCCACCAGCACGTATTAAGCGAGTTCAGTAACACGGGGTAATTTTCTCAAAAACATTTTTAACGAACGGGTACGAGTGGCCCATCGCCGCTCCCTGAACATTACTAATATGTAGCCCCGCCACGGTGGTCTAGTGGTTATGGCGCTCGACTGCTGACACGAAGGTCGCGGGATCGAATCCCGGCCGCGGCGGCTGCATTTTCGATGGAGGCGAAAATGTTTGAGGCCCGTGTACTTAGATTTAGGTGCACGTTAAATAACCCCAGGTGGTCGAAATTTCCGGAGCCCTCCACTACGGCGTCTCTCATAATCATATCGTGTTTTGGGGCTCAAAACCCCAGATATTATTATTACTAATATGTAGTAAACCCTTCGTGGAGCAAAGACAGCGCTCATTCTGGCAGCGGTTCGTGCAATAAACCACACTGTAACGTTCCTGTGCGTATTACCGCATCGAACACTGTTAAAAGCGCAGCACCTAATATTTCTTTCAATCTTAAGAAAAGAGAAGAAATAAATTTAGGTAAGAAGTTATTGCAGCTTCTTACCTAAAATTCCCGGCGGGAATATTGCCTGCATAACGTGGGAGGCTATATATACATGGTCAGCAGTCCAGTGCCCTTTACAAAGCTAAGTAGCCATGATTCAAATATGGAACACTTGGGAAAATGGCCATTTTTTCCCGGCAACCCTTGAGCTTAGCGTGGTTGCAGGAGCGGTGCACGGCGTTGAACTAATATATTGACGTGAGTTGCAGGAGACATAAAAGAAGTCAGACTCTCTGTTATGGCAATTATTTAATTATATATTACATCTAAACGCCAATGTAAGAAAACTTTCTCTAAGATCTCCAGGGCTACGTGCGACAAAGAAAGCCAGCAAGGCTCGCTCATATGAATAAGCGCGAAGTTCCCAAGAAAACGACGCAAATACAATAAAGTGCAAGCGTAGCACTTTGCAAGAAGTCAGAAAAGCAACAATGGCGCAATTTCAAGAAACAATAGACGCCTGCTGCTCCTGGCTATACCTGAAAGTGCGGCACGCTCCCTCCGAAACTGATATATGGTCTCCGGTGCATTACACCTAGCACTGGCTACCCTCTGTCGTGGTATTCTTCAAATATCGACGAAAAAAAAAGAGCCATTTCAGTACATATGAAAACTTGGGCTGAAAAATGGTTGTGCCGGGACGGATGCGCTGACGCGACCATAAAATGATAGACTCTTTGACGATCCTTCAACTCGGTATCTTCCTTCGTCGACCGAAGCTTTGAGCACACATACGCGCAATGAACTCAGCTAAAAGGAAGCTGGAATGGCCCGTTCGACCGCTATCCACATCTGTCATTTCGCTGGCGAGATAAGGTATAGAGGCCACTCACGGTAGATTATCACCCTGTTTCGAGCTTATATCCCCATTGTGCCGTCATAAATTCAACATCAGTTGTCTCTTTTTTTAGGAAGGCATGACTAATGACACTGTCCCCGTAGGTGCCGGACGGTAGAATGAAAGATGTTTTTTTTTTCTTTGTTATTTGCTTCAAGTTGGGAGTTTCGGTGCGCGCCAAAGTATCCGCCTATGCAAGGTATGTTTAGAATCTATGATATGGACTTCTCGAGCGATAGTGGCCTCGGCAGGGCCATATAATCAGAATACAGGTTTGTGGGTACGTACTTCCAAGCAGTCGTGCAGCAGAGAAGCAGAGCCGCACATCCCGAGCGTATACACATTGAAAAAAATAAAGTTGACGAGTCATTCCCCTACCGGGAAAACGGGGGCAAGCGACTCTTGGAATGTGTGGGCGTGACCTACTGCTTTTCTTTCTTTCTTTCCTTCCTTCTTTCTTTCTTTCTTTCTTTCTTTCTTTCTTTCTTTCTTTCTTTCTTTCTTTCTTTCTTTCTTTCACACTGCGCAATGCTCCCTCCCCCTGTTTCCTCCCTCCATGCCGGCAATTGGACCTTCATCCACGTGCTTGGCAGCGCAACACATCAGTTGCTACTGGCAACGATGGCGGTCATGCGTTCCTTTCCAGGCAACAATGAAATGTGACAACGTGCAACGACAAGTGACCACGATAAAAATCAAATTGTCATATCAGAATTGGCTGATCGCCAACAAGCCCACGTTCGCGAAAGCATAAATTATTGGGAAACGGCACATACACGTACGCATGTTCTTCGAGGGCCGCATTTATGTCATGACCAGGATTTGGAGACATTTGCACGTAGCGCCATCTCTCGTCGGTGAGAGCAGTGGCCTGCCGTAACTGAATGGGAAATAGGCGAAAAAAATCATATCTGACGAAAAAAGATAGTTATCGAAAACGACTCCTGGTTCTGTACAGCAGAGACTTATTTGAATGTTCTGTTAAAACTACAGTGTCGCACCACAAACCATGTGGCTTCCCAGAATGTTTAATATTTTACAATGGGGACCCATGTGTTTCTAATGGGCGGTGTTCAATTGTCCTGGGAAGCCACACGCTTAGTAGTGCGATACTGCAATTTTACCAAAATGTCCCAGTAGGTCTCTGCTGTATAGAACCCGGAGTCGTTTTTGATAACTAGCTTTATTCAAGAGATATGATTTTTTTCATCTATTTCCCATTCAGTTATGGCAGGACGCCATTGCTGCCGCCGACAGATGGCGCCACGTACAGATGTCCCCAAATCCTGGGAATGACACTCACCGGCGCCTGGTTTCTCGCGTACAGCGCGCCGCCACTGCCACCGAAATCTGTGACTTATACCAAATTCCCTTGAAAATTTCGCCGTTTTACTATACAACAGTCGAAGTAGAAGTAGCGACGCGCTCACTTCTCTGCAGCAACACATACATACGTGATCCCTCGCAAGGAAACACATTTTCTCAACATATAGTCATGGGCTTCCAAGCAAACACCATTGTCGATAACATCCTGGATTCGACTATATATCCGGACTGTCTAGTGTCGTAGACATAGAAACCATCGTAAGTAGCGCAACTGGACAGGACACACAGCAAGGAACAGACGAGCACTGGCGTCTGTGCTAGTCTGCGCCAAACAGTGAACTCTTTTAGTGTCTAGAGTCGGTTTCGCGATTTCTCGTCGTCTTGGAGAGGAGCAGACAAACGTCGTCCTTTGACCCTCCAAGGTGGCCATGTTCGGACTGAAGAATGAAGTACCATGCTGGTTCACGCTTGGCGCTAAGTAAAATTACACCGAATGTTCTACTTCACCAAGGGAGTTTTACAGGCAAGGAAAGTTAATTCTTTACGTGATCCCGGCACAAATATTGAGCGATGCTTAGATATGCACAGGACGCCAACATTCCAAGGTACTCCATTTCTAGTTAACATTTTGGTACGCATGCATCAATTTTCAAGAAAGCCTGCAGGAGAATCGCGCCGCGGATGCTGAACTGTTAAGAGCAGCGCACGTGTACTGCGGAGACGTGCACTAGGACCGTATCAGCAGCTAGTTTGATTTCTCTGTTTGCTTTTCCTTTTACTGGTTCTTTGTTCACCTAAATCAACGTAGTTACCATATGGTTTCGTTATGGTCTTCATCGTGGACTGAAATTGTGTAATTGTGGCTAACAGCTTAACCATATGTCCATTACATTGTTGCTGCAAAGAGAGAGAAAGGAAAAAAATAAAGTCAGTTCCATTCAAAGTTAAAGCTGTACGAACTGCGGAACAGGGTTTCCAGGTCGAAAAGACAAAATATAGCCAGGACATTGGAAAAAAGCTAGTCAAAAAGTAGCCAACCAGAGCCAAGCGCCGTAAAAGTAGCCAAAAGTAGCCACAGGTATGTAAAAGCAAGTGCTACGTTTCTATTTAGAATGACTGTACGCAAGAGCCTTTTTGCTGGAAATGTAAATAGGTACAGAAAGAACTCTTCAAAATTGAAATTGCTGAGATTAAAGCATAAATTGTTTGCTTTAGCAGTCATTTAATACAGACGTTCACGGGCAAGCAAACGCTGGGGTTCCAAACATGCAGCCTGCTCAGCTTGTGCGTGTCAAACGTGGAACATGCGCGACGCCAACGCGAGACATGAGACTGCGTGACATCCAACGCGACACACGAACCGACAACGGGGTGGACCTTTAAACAGCTACAAGTAAAGAGCAGGAACAAAGAAAGAAAATTACACCATTTCTCGTTAAAGGGGACCATGAGACGATGCGAAGCCGGAGCAATTGGACGATCGCATTCCGTTGGCGTTCTTTGGGCATACTACCGACCTCGCGTCGTGGAACGCGAAGAGGAACGCTACGCGCGTCTTGTCTTCCCTCTAGCCTGGCCGTTAATTCTCACAGGGCGAGCGGGGAACGCAGTCGGCAGGCTTGCGAGAGGGGGCAGCGTAGGAGAGGAGAGAGGGGGAGGGGACGCCCATGCGCTGGTGCTCATCGCGGCGTTGCGCAGGAGAGAATTTCGGCATGTCTAGCCCGAGTTTCAGAGGAAGAGTGAAAAGGGGGAGAGGAGAGGGAAAGTGGAGAGGTGGAAGGGGAAAGTTAAGGGGGGAGGGGAAGTGGAAGAGGTGAGGGGAGAGGGTGAGTGGAGAGGGTATGCGCATGCGCAGTAAGGGTGGTCGCGCCGCACACCACCACCACCACCGGATTGAACTCCGCCATAAGATACTTCGCATCTAAAACAGGAGAAAGAGGAAAGGCAGGAATGTTAACCGGTTTAGGATAACCGGTATGCTACCGTATTCAATGGGGGAGTGGAGGGGGGAGTTTGAAGGTTAGAATAATAGAGAAAGGGACAGAAGGAGAACACACACACACACCGTCACTTTCCGTCAGTCTTGTGCAGTATAGGGCATCACTATAAATCTACAGTAGCTTGTCGAAGTCCGTTGTTTAGCTTATGCCATTATCCCCTTCCTTGTGGATGACATTTCTAATGACATTCCAGGATGGTGGCGAGTCACATGGGGATGAACGTACCGAAACCACATTAGAGATCCCCACGCAAGAGATCGCCAGGCTTGCTATTCCAGCCAGAGGGTGATGACTACGGAACATGCAAAATGACAAACACACATGAGCGAGCGTGCGTGCTGTTTAGTTAACGCTTGTTGTCCTTAGGAACACCAGCAGCGCTTTCGTGTACACTAAAATTACGCACCGCGCTGCAGCGGAATCCTCTGGATAAGTTTTCACCACTCACTCATCGTATATCTAAATTTACGGACTTTTTTTTCAATTTCGCTCCTCTGCAAATGCGCTCGCAGGGGGCGGGGAAAGGCAATATAACTTCTAGGCTGGCACGGAGAGTATAATAAAGAAATAAAAAGCGCTTTATTAGCACACGTTCACTTCACACAGAACAGCTGCAAGAGTAGTGGAGATGCATCATGTTAAACAGTGCAAATGACAAAGGACAGGTTGAAAAAAAACGTGCGCAGCTTGCACTAGTTGTGCAAGGCTCGAACCAACAGCGGAGCTAGCGCTCGGTCTCTTGAGGAAGGAGCTGCCTTCCCCTGCCCACATCTCTGCCCCGCTTAAGCGACATCGGTTTGGCGGTAGTATGTCACGTGACTAGTGTTACCTGATATCTTTCTCTTTCTGTCTTGCTGTCTGTTTCTACTATTACTTTTTTCTTCTGTGTTTCTTGCTATCTTTTTCTCTCTCTGCATAGTTCTCTCACAGCCTTTTTCTCTTTTTATGTCTTTCTTCCATTTCTTTCTCTCTATTTCTCTCTCTGAATCTTTGTTTTTCTCTCTGGCTCTCTTTCTTTGGGCAGACGTTCTCTGGACCATCAGACTTATTGCATCCCACGCCGGACCAATCGGCGCCCGTGTTGTGGGAACGAAGCATAAGGTGAACGAGAGGACGAAGAGAGCACGTGCCGGTTCTTGATGATGATAGCTTTCTGTTCGCACTACTCGGCGCAACGAAAAGCTTAAAAAGCTCCGTGGTTAAAACCTGTCCTGTTTTCTTTTCGACCGGTCCCTTGTCATTTGCGATGTTTAACGTCATGAATCCGTACCAACTTGCCCAACTTTCCACTTTAGTTTAGTGGAGATCCCCTAGTCGATTCGTTTTGCTGTTACAACCACGTGTTCTGCAGAAAAAAACGCCAGGCCTGCGCTGAAATCGCAGCACAGTCACAGCGAAAGCTGGAAGAGCAGCGTTTCTAGAGCCCCTTGTAAGCTCTCTTGGGGCTACAATACAGGTACACTAGAAAGGTACCCACTACGCCATAAACACCAATTTTTTTGAAGTTGGGAATCACTTACTAAGCCATTATTCGTCATTCTGCGGAGAAGCGAGGCACCAGCTACACGTCTGTGAGGCATTATGTGCACTTCGTTGACGGGACGACTGATGACGATGAAGAATTATGGCTCAGCCCTTTGTAATGGGTTGGAAGCTTTAAACGGCCCACCAGTTATGTAATTTGCATTGGGTGACGCCGTTCTCGCTATTTCTCTCTCCCGTCATGCTGTATAACATACGTTGACGTGGGAGAGAGACGGGGGGGGGGGGGGTATGGCGGCGAAGAACTTTACTGAGACCCCGAGGAAATGGATCATGCGCTTATGGGCTTCCTTGGCAACCAATACAAGTGCACTTGCGAGGAACCCACTACGCTCTAAATCATTGTAATTTTTGAGAAGTAGGGCAGCAGTCACTGTGCCATTTTTCGTCATTGTACGGAGTGCCGTGGTACCTGCTAAACGCATGTAAGGCATTATGCGCACTTTGTTGGTGCTGTGCCTGATGACGACGAAGAATTATGGCAGAGCCCTTTGTAATAGGTTGGAAGCATTCAACAACCTACTCGTTGCGCAATTCGCATTGTTTGACGCCTGGTTACAGAATTCGCGTTGTGCGACGCTTGGTGCTTATTTTACTCTTCTACCACGCTATATTGCATATGCTAATGTGGTTCCTTCCTGACATGAAGCCTGTATAGCACCTTTTTGCAAAGCAGTTTCAAGCATCGGCATGGCTCAGAGGTAGAATACTGGACTCCCACGCAGAGGGCCCCGGTTCGAACCTCGTTCCCTCCCGGATTTTTTTTTTCTTATTTCGTTTTTTCTTCTTATTTCGAGCGATACTGGCTACGGACACCAGCGGCGGCGGCGGCGGACAACTACGGCGCCAAAAACGGCCGGTGAAATGATCTCATAACAGCTTTCGCTGTAAAATGGTATCACTGGAGCCATCACTTAGTTCCACACTCCTGCTGTGCCCAGCCTTTACAACATTGTGGCATTCAGGGCAACGTTTCATGTTCTACATCTCATTAGGCTGCGGGCTTTTTGAAGCTTTCCGTCCTTCTAATGGAACATTATAGAGGCCTTCGTGCGCGTGTTGAAACGATCGAGTAATCCAAAACCACTTAGTAGTTTGGAGGGGTCACCTGCATCATATGCGGCCAGAACCAAATGAGCACAAACAAAGTCTCACTAATGGTGTAGCTCAGGATAGCTTAATCGTAAAAGCGCAAATTATCGCTGATAGGAAAAACTTTATTGACGTCCTTCGGGGCGCGAACTAGCATGACAAAAAATATATTCGTTATAGAAAACCTTACATCCCGCAGCCCGCATTCGTGCTTAAAGCTGATTGCTGGGAAGAGCCAGCGAATAGAGCCGTCCTACTTCAGAAGGCTTTGAGAACTTGTTCTTACAGCTCCGGTCTCGTTACTGTTTTAGTACTTAAATCGAAATATACGCGCTGCATGCATACATATGAAATTAAAACTTAACCTAACGAAACTCATTCTTAACAAGTTCCCGATCTAACAAAGAAATTTCAATTCCACGGCAAATGTCCGTAAGGTTCATTGCTGTCATCAACCACACCCTTTCGAAAAGCGTCACCGTACATCAGACATGCGAGTTCAAGAAAATACGAAAAGAATGTAGTAAATAATTAATTTACCATTGATTCAAGCGACATCATTGAACATCAGTCATGTAACGCAATTTTTTCAGTTGAGGATAGGCACTTCGTTCAGGTTATTATAAGTGCAAATAGTCAAGTATTTGGTGCTAATAGAAGTACAACATAATTCAATGACACGTGCTTGGGTCTTGTTAACGCAGCGGGGATAATTACGCTACGCACTAAGAATCTAGTTTCGGCCAGCCACTTTCCCGGAAAAGCAAAAACAAAAAACAACAAGCAAAAAAGAAGTCGCTACGCAACGCAAGAAAAATCGTCAAGCCTTATGGAAAAGCTGCTAAAATGAGAAAACGGACTTGCACGGAATGAACGTAGTCACTGATATTGAACAAACCTACGTAAAAGTCCCACTTTTCTCGAAAGTTAATAAAATTATTGTGTTTCAAGTTACGATGTTGTGAAACCTGGGTGAAAACAGGCTCTATAGATATAAACGACTTTCTAGAAGCGCACGGTACACTTGGCAAATATTAAGAAAACGTTTCAGGCTGAATTTATGCGTGTAATTTGACGTGACCATGTCGCGTTATTTGTCGCTTCAGGTGTAAACTTATTCCGTGAATTTGTGACTGGAGTTTGCCAATATCAGTGTTGTTACGTGACTGGACTGTTATGTGAAGCGTTATTTTCAACATATTAGGGTGTCCGTGCGGACCGATTTTTTTAGTTGTTGTTAACTATAGTGTTATGTGAACGGACTGCATCTTGTGATGTTTTCCGTGTCACTGTGTCAATGAACTTCGTGCTTATGCAATTTTTATGGCTTGACAGACTTACGTGAACTGTCCCTATTTTATGCAGTTTATTTTCATTGCCGTGCTATTCACGAATTCTATTATCTCTGACAAGGAATAGCCGGCGCTTTATAAAACACGGCAGCATCTCCTAAACAGTATATAATTTAAAAAAAAACGAAGTCAAGCTGACAAGTAGTGTACTCTCTCAAAACTATCCTTACGTTATTAAGAAAAACTGTCTTCTTTGTAGCTTTTGCTTGGCTGACGTTACTAAGCAAATTACTCAGTTTCATGTCACGATTGCTTGCTGCATACTTTGCAAGGTTACATTTTTTCCCTCTTTGAATATGTTTGAGTGCAGCTCATTCGGGACGAAAAGCGAAATTTACGACTTCGTCTCTTTCTTGCAATGTTGGTTGTCATGTTAGCACTAAACATGGCATTTAGAAAAAACTTCTCAGTGTAAAAGTAAAAAAAGTAATTCTAATCAGATACTTGGAGAGTTCCTCAGAACCGCAAGCTTGACACGTCAACTTAGAAGTAAAAATCCTTGCCGTTAGTGGAGCTGTCTTGTATAGTATAGTATAGTATAGTATAGTATAGTATAGTATAGTATAGTATAGTATAGTATAGTATAGTATAGTATAGTATAGTATAGTATAGTATAGTATGCTATTTTTTTATTGATATGATATATAAGGAGATGTTGGCGCACAATTATGGCGCCGGCTACTCCTTAGCCCTTGAGTGAAACTTGAACACATAGTAAAACATACAAGGCAGTTCATGTAAAATAGAACACTCGGGCACACATATGCAAAAACACACTTATAGGCACATATCACAACAAAATGATAAAGAAATGTTCCAAAGACAGCGAATGAAGTCTCTGATAATGTCCGTCGTTAATATTTGGTCCGACCTGCACAAAACAGCAGAGCACACGTCTGGTCTTTAAGAAGATGTATTCGCTCGTGAGTACATAACAGTCGATACGTTATTCACTTCAGCACACACATATGATGGGTGTCATATGAGACTGCGCATAATAATTACGACATGTGTTATACAAATGAAAGTTCGGTATTTCTTAGCACTTGTCCGCAATGCCGCTGTCTTGTAAGAAACGTGTTAACGCTTTTAAAGCTTGCGTCTGTAAAACTCTAGTTGGCCACGGGCCCAGAAGTTTCCTCAAGCTAAACGGTCTGCGGTCTAATGCCAACAGTTCCGATTTAAGACGGCGTCGCGGCGTGTCATGATGTGGACAGTCTATGAGAAGGTGACATACGTCTTCATCTATAAATCCGCATTCGCATTCGGGAGTTTCAGCTCTACCAATTCTGTGCAAAAAATGTTTTGTGTATGCGGTGCCTAACCTCAATCGGTGAATAAGAGTTTCCATACTTCTATCTAATTCTATCGTAATTTTGAATTCAATGAATGGATCGATGCGATATAAATCACAGCTCTTTGTACTTTGGTCAAACCAAGCAGTTTTGCTCATTCTGAAAGTTGTAGCCTTTATAAGACCACGCAATTCATTTTTCGAAATTGGTAAAGAAATAGTAACATCTTTACGATGTGCTTGTCGTGCCGCTTCATCGGCAGCTGTGTTTCCAGGAATGTTGCAATGGCCAGGTATCCACTGGAATTTGATTTCATGTTGGGCCTTGCTTGCTTTGGTGAGCTCTTTCAGCGTTTCGTATGTCATGCTATCACTAATTACTGTCGTGTTTGTACTCGAGAGTGATCTTAATGCGGCCTGTGAGTCGCTGAAAAGTACCCATTTTCTCGCGTCTGCTGCCGAGTTTATAAACTTTATAGCATACACAATAGCGAAAAGCTCTGCTATAGTAGATGACGTCGTACGACATAATTTAAATGATTCCTGAATATTGAGCTGTGGTATGATAAATGCCGATGCTGAAGACGTTGTGATACTTGAGCCATCTGTGTAAACCTGTATGTACCGTGGATATCGCATGTGTATCTGATAAAGCGCTAGTTGTTGAGCAGCTTGGATGAACATGTCTCTCTTTCTGATAATGCCATCTACTGAGAATTCAATGCTTGGTATTGCAAGTAGCCATGGAGGATAGTTCATTTCAGAGCTCCAAATTTCATTTCTTGGTAATATATGTACATTACTCTGTATTTCTGCATGAGCATTGCTTTTATCCCTTCGTAAAATCTCCAGTGCCAATGAGCATTGCTTTTATCCCTTCGTAAAATCTCCAGTGCCAATGGGTGGTCCTTGTGTTGCGTCTGTAAGCGAAAAAAATGGCGGCATGTTTCGATTGTTCTCATGACTGGAAAGGGTGCTTGTCGAGTCTCAGCTATGACAAGGCTGCTGGAAGTCGCTCGTGGAACACCTAGGCAGACGCGCAGTCCCCTAGCTAATAGTCTTTGAAGTCGCTCCTCTGAAGTGCGGGAAAGGCCGTGTAAGACTGCTGCAGAATATGCAACTTTTTGTCGTATTAACTCATTGTGAACAGCGAGCATGGATGATACAGATCCGCCCCATGATGTCCCAGCAATTCTGTGGAGTATATTTACTAGCATATTCACCTCGTTTTCGAGTTTCTTTATGTGAGGTGCCCATGATAGCTGCCTATCAAGTATTACTCCGAGAAACCGATGCTGTGTCACAGTCATTAGTGGTTGTCCTTCTAAATTGAGATTGAAGTTTTTTTTAACTTCTTACGGGTGAAGGGCAATACAGGTGTCTTTGCGTGCGACAGAACCATTCCTCTTTCTTTTAAAAAGTTGTTAATAATATTTATGCCATCTTGCAATGCAATCTGAATTAACCGTACGTCCGTGCCAGATGCCCAAATGCACACATCATCTGCATATAAAGAGTATTTCAACCTAGAAGGCAGTCTTTTAGCTAAATCAGCCATAACACAGTTGAAAAGAAAAGGGCTGAGTACGCTTCCTTGTGGCACTCCCTGTCTGACATCGTGTTCTGCACTCTTTCCTTCGCTCGTCTGAATGAATATTTTGCGACCTGATAAAAATTTAGATATCCACCGCAAAGACCTGCCGGACAGTCCGAGTTCCAACATACTCAGCAGAACATGAGTGTGACTGACTGTGTAAAATGCCCTTTTGATGTCTAAGAACACTGCGACCGTCAAACTACCACATGCGTGTTCATGCTCCACATACGTTACTATGTCCAGTATTGCATCCATTGTGCATCTCTGTTTCCTAAAACCTGTTAAGTAGTTGGAGAATACACCGGTTCTGTTGCACCACCACTGAAGTCTTGCATCAATCATTTTTTCCATTACTTTACATAAACAACTTGTCAGTCTAATTGGGCGGAAGGATTTGTTGAGACGCGCGCTCGGCAGAGCTGCGCAAGTGAACAACTCGCGTCCCAAACAACAACCGAACTTTTATTATCACCCTTCCTCTCGAAGATAACTTTTTCGTGCGGGCGCATGCGCTCTCTGCACCGCACACAGAAGCGCCGCTTTGCGTCGCCACAGTACTCCCCCCCCCCCTAGTGAGTGCGCGCGCAACGGCCGCACTCGGACGATCCACTGCGGTTCATAAGTTCATGCGCACCGGGGGTCTCGTACACCGTCCACTCCGCGTGAACCGTTTGAGGACTTGTTGGGGCTGCGCTACGTGGTCTGCCGGGGGTGCCTGCGAAGATGGAGCTCGAGGTGGTGCGGGTGCTTCGCTGTCGGAGTCCACGTGTGCTGATTTTACGCGGTCTAGAGAAACCACGTCGTGACGACCACCTCTGTCGATTGTAATGTGCTTGTCTGCCCGTCGCAGCACCTTGAAGGGGCCGTCGTACGGGGGCCGGAGCGGACGCTGTACGGCGTCGTGCCTCACAAACACGTGAGAGCAGGAGGAGAGTTCCTGGTCCACGTAGACTGACCGGGCTGCGGGCGGACGCGGAGGAACAGCGCGTAGCTTGCTCATGATGTCTCGTAGTCGCGTGGCGTAGTCCGCGTTCGCGTACACGTTCTCGTCCTTACTGGTAGTGAAAAACTCCCCTGGGAGGCGAAGCGTTGTTCCGTACACCAGTTCAGCGGAGCAGCATCCAATATCTGCTTTCAGAGCCGTCCTTACGCCCAACAGAACAAACGGCAGTGCCTCTACCCAACTGTGACTCGCAGTAGCCGTCAGGCTCGTCTTCAGATGGCGATGGAATCTTTCCACTATACCGTTGCTTATCGGATGGTAGGCAGTTGTTCTGATGCGGTAAGTACCCAAGAGCCGGGTGACGCTTGCGAACAGGGCTGACTCAAACTGTGTTCCGCGATCCGTAGTCACGGTTGCCGGCACTCCGAAGCGGGCCACCCAGTGGAAGATAAATGCGCGGGCGACGGTATCAGCAGTCATGTCTGGAATGGGCACTGCCTCCGGCCATCGCGTGAAGCGATCGATGCAGGTTAGCAGGTAGCTTTGCCCCTGGCACAACGGCAGTAGTCCCACAATGTCAACATGCACATGTGCAAACCGACAGTCCGGCAGAGGGAAGGATCCCAAGGGGGTCACAGTGTGTCGCTGAACTTTGGAGCGCTGGCCCGCGAGGCACTCTCGTGTCCAATGTCGGACATCCCGGTTAATTCCTGGCCACACGAACCTCGCTGTGCATAGCCGTTGCGTGGCTCGAATCCCGGGATGCGCCAGGCTGTGCAGCAAGTCAAAAATGCTGCGACGGAGGTTCGAGGGGACGAACGGTCGGGCCCTGCCTGTAGACATGTCGCAGCATACGGATCCTGTGGGTTCTGCCAACCATTGCAACTTCAAGGCGCTGGTTGGGGACGTCAGTAGACGCTTCAATTCTCCATCACTGCGTTGAGCCATCGTAAGAGTGGTGAAGTCCACGCCGCTCGGCAGGCTGAGGGCATTCACTGGACCGCGCGAAAGAGCGCCGGCAGCAGCATTATCCATGCCACTAACGTGGCGTATATCTGTCGTGAATTCTGCGATGTACGACATTTGGCGGAGCTCCCGTGCCACGTGCGCACCAGAATCGGAGTTCGCGCGCAATGCGTAGGTGAGTGGCTTGTGATCCGTGAGCACAAAAAATCTTTGTCCTTCCACATAATGTCGGAAATGCCGGATAGCCGCGTATATGGCCAGGAGTTCCCTACCGAAGGTGCTGTACCTTCGTTCGGACGGGCTCAGTTTTCTGGAGAAGAAGGAGATTGGTCGCCACACTCCGCTCATCCTCTGCTGCAACACGGCTCCAATCGCTGCATCGGAGGCGTCTACCACAACACACTGAGGAACACCCAGCTGCGGGTACGTGAGCATGGTAGCATTTGCGAGAGCTTCCTTAATCATCCGGAATGCTTGTGTGGATTGGTCGTTCCACTGAATGGCAGTTGCCTTAGATCCAGATGCCGCAAGTAGGCTGTGGAGAGGGTGAAGGATGTTGGCGCATTTCGGGATAAACCTACGATAGAAATTCACTAGTCCCAGGAACTCTCGAAGCTGGCGGAGGTTTCTCGGCTGTGGAAACTGCCGTACTGCTTCCACCTTGTCCTTCTGGGGCTGTACTCCGGCACTTGAAATGCTGTGGCCCAAAAATGATAGTGTCGGTACCCCAAACACGCACTTTGCCGTATTTATAACGATGCCGTTCTCTGTCAGTCGCTGAAGTACGTAGCGCAGATGCCGCTCGTGCTCTTCAGGAGTGCTGCTAGCAATCAGAAGATCATCGAGGTATACCTTGCAAAAGTCGAGGCCACGAACAACGCCATCCATAAACCGTTGAAAAGTTTGGCCGGCGTTGCGTAAGCCGAAAGGCATGCGTAGGAACTCGAACATTCCGAACGGCGTTGTTATTGCGGTCTTGGGAATATCCTCCGGTGCTACGGGTATCTGATGATATGCTCGCACTAGATCTATTTTAGAGAAAATGGTAGCACCATGCAGGAAGGAGGTCATGTCATGAATGTGCGGGACTGGGTAACGGTCTGGCACGGTCACCCGGTTCAGCGCTCGATAGTCCCCGCAAGGGCGCCAATCACCGTCTGTCGATTTTGGGACCATGTGAAGAGGTGACGCATATGGGCTGGATGAAGGACGTACTATCTTGAGTTCCATCATGTGGGCAAACGCCTGTCGAGCCAACCGCAGCTTCTCGGGTGACAGGCGCCGTGGTCGCGCATAGACCGGTGGGCCTGTGGTTTCGATGTGATGCAGGACGCCGTGCTTTACTTCTGGGAATGCCTGTGGCTGTCGAGTCAGCTCTGGGAACTCTTGTAGTATTGCAGTGAAGTACGCTTCTCCAGCCGGACTAAGCAAGGCCGGGCTGATAGGGGGGTGCCAACACGGCGTGCCCTGTACCGCTCCCCGAGAAACAGGGTCTTGAAGCCGTTTGTTGCGGACGTCGACCAACAGACCAAAGAACTGGAGAAAGTCTGCGCCTAGTATGGCGAATTTGACCTCAGCAGCTATGAACACCCAGCTAAACGTTCTGCCGAAACCGAAGTTCAGCGACAGTGAATGATGGCCATATGTTGTTATCACCGTGTTATTGACAGCTTGCAAGGGCGATGTACTAGGTTTCTTTCTTTCAGCTTGTGACGCCGGTATAACGCTCACCTCGGCGCCTGTGTCAACTAACGTATTCCGTTGTTGCGGTCGGTAATAAAGAATACTGAGGGACGACTTGGAGGCAACGTAGTAGCACTGGTCGCCCTCAGTGCCTGCCGCGGCCGTTTCCCGAGTGCGCGCACGGTGGGACACATTTACGCGCACTACTTGCGAACCTCCGATGATACCAGCAGATATGCTCGTGCTGCTTTTGTGGTAGCGGCGTGTTAGGCTCGGTTATCGTTTGCGCCCTCCTGCTTGTGTGCAAAGCTGATACTGTTTCGGCAAGTCGAGCAATCTCCTCACGCATCTCTTGAAGTTCGTTTAGAGGCTGTCGCGCTTGCACGGCAGCCATGGGTGTGGGCGGTATCATTGCTCCCAGTTTGTCAGCAAGTTCGGCGGCTGCGGTTAAATCCTTGTGCTCTGAGGCCGCGATGACCATGCGGACGCCTGAAGGCAACTTTTGCAAAAAAAGTTCTCGGAGCAATACTCCATCTATTGTGGTTGATGTCTCGCCGAGCAACTGTTGCATGTGCCGCAAAAGCTGACTAGGAGTGCGGTCGCCGAGTTCCGTGCCGCGAAGCAATTGCTGCAGTCGTTGTGGTTCGGAGGGCGTAACTCGGCGAACCAGGGTTTCTTTTAGTGTTGCATATGCGTTTTCGACAGGTGGTGCGAGCAACAGATCCCTGATTTGACTGGCAATGGCGGGCGGCAGACTGCTGACTACGTAGTGGTATTTCGTAAGGTCTGCGGTGATTCGTCTGGCTGCGAACTGAGATTCCACTTGTATAAACCAAAGTGCGGGGTCCGCAGTCCAAAAAGGGGGCAGCTTACCGTCGACTGCGGAGACTGTCGGAGTGGCGTCGGTCGTGGATGTTGAATCCATGTTGCGGCTGGTTCGACACTCCGGTCGCTGCGTGTTCGAATCAAATCCGGGTCACCAATGTTGAGACGCGCGCTCGGCAGAGCTGCGCAAGTGAACAACTCGCGTCCCAAACAACACCCGAACTTTTATTATCACCCTTCCTCTCGAAGATAACTTTTTCGTGCGGGCGCATGCGCTCTCTGCACCGCACACAGAAGCGCCGCTTTGCGTCGCCACAGATTCAAGGCTCAATGGCGTCTTAGCCGGTTTTAAGATCGGAATGATGCGAGCAAACTTCCAAGACTCGGGTACAATTTCTTGCATCCATAGATTATTGTAAATATCTAAGAGAATGGTTGTGCCTGTCGGCCCAAGGTTCTTTAGCATATTGTACGCAATGCCGTCCGGTCCAGAGGCCGATTTTTGACGACATGATGCTATAGCACATTGCAGCTCACTTAACGTAAATACAGGGTCTAGTTGAGGATGCTGGGCCCAATAGCAAGCATTAATTTTCTGGCTGGCTAACGCGACAGAATTATCAAATAAGGCACATTGTGATGCGGCGGTCCTACTGATAAGTTGACAAAATTCATCTGCTACCACAACTTCCCGTTTGTCCAAGGCTACAGCAAGCGCACGAAATGGGAAGCTCTGTGATACAGGGCCACTAAATGCTCGAATTACCAGCCAAATTCTTGGAACAGGTGCGGGGGGAGAGAGCGTTCCACAAAAATCACGCCAGCGTCGTTTACCTAAATTTTCTAGTCGTCGGCTCATTGCACTGTGGATTTTCTGTGCATTTTTGTGTGCTTCTAAACTTCCGCTGCGTCGATATGCCCTTTCGGAACGTCGTCTGATGGCTCTTAGTTGTTCATACTCTCCGTCGACTGCAGCATAGTCTTTTGGAATCGGGACTTTTTTTGTACATTTATTCGCATTATCTTGCAAAAATTCAGTAAAGCTTTCAACTGTCGTAAGTTCACTATTTTGGTTTGTTAGGCGGTACCGAAAAGCTTTCCAGTTCGTCAGTTTGCTGTAGCGCCTGATGTCGTCATTTCGCAAGTAGGGGTGACTTATAAGGATGGGAAAATGGTCACTCCCACGAGTTTCTACATCCGTTGTCCATCCCACACCATTCACTAGATCTTGGGAACACATGGTAACATCTATGCAACTCGAGTAATTATATCCACGGAGAAAAGTTGGGGAGCCGCCATTTAAAATTGTCAAATTGCATTTGTCTGCGGCACACTCAACAACGTTCCCACGTGCATCACATCGATCACTACCCCAGATTATGTTTTGCGCATTAAAGTCTCCACATACAAATGTATATGAATTTGAAATATTGAAGATATTTGTTAGCTCTTCCACCGAAATGCGACTAGAAGGTTGTAGGTAAAAATTAATCACTGTTATGCACTGCTCACCAAAGGATACCTTACAAGCGACGAATTCCGGGAAGTCCGAATCACTTGAGTGAACTTGGTGAGAAGGTAGGTCCTTTCTGACGCACAGATGCACTCTGCTAGGACCACTTCGACGAGATGACTTATATATCACGTAGTTAGAGAGGCGGAAATGGTCATTCATTCCTGCCTCTTGGATGCAAAGTATTGGAAAGTTATATTGCAAAAGGAGTTTACGGAAGTCAGCACACTTTCTTCGAAGACTGTTGGCATTCCACTGGAGTACGGATACATTTTTATAGCGCTTATCCATATGTTACTTGTCGCAGGTCTGACCCGGATTGTTGATACAATAGTGCTTCCACAGGCAGCAGTGCTTTTACTTCTGGCAGGTTGTTTGCTTCCGGTAGAGCAGACAGGATTGCCTTAAGTGCTGCGAAAAGCATTGGTAGAATCAACTGCATGACTGATGCAGATGCATGGTCCCCCTTGAATGGTTCAGTTTCTGAGGCCTGTTGAGAACGACGTGATGTTTCGATGTTGTAGCTTGGGCGAACACTGGCGCTGTCGGTTCTGCTACTTTCCGGCTGAGGTCGCGTGGGCGTTCGCAGCTTTGACGCGTAGGTTGGGGTACTTAAATGTACTTCTCGTGAGTGGTCTCTCGGGAGTGCTCTTGGCGGTTCTCTTGGTGTGTTTGTCGGCTGTTGTTGTTGCGGTGTGCGCTGAGGTAGATCACGTACAGGATGAACAATCTCAAGGTTTGGAGAGGGTTCATTGGGGCGCGGTTTTCTTCCATGAATGAGCTCATGCCGACGCATTTTCGCAGCAGCTTTACTTTGCGGGCAGCCTGAATATGAGGCAGCGTGATTACCTGCACAGTTTGCACACTTAGGTTGAAGAACTGACTTGCACTCCTTATGGTGGTGTTCTTCTGAGCAGATCTTACACCGGCGTGTGTTACGGCAACTTTTTGCCATGTGTCCGAATCGCTGGCAGTTATAGCACCGGAGTGCTGGACCAAGATATTCTTCCACTGGGCGACTGGTGAATCCTAAGTAGATTCTTCCTGGAATCGGGCGGTCATCTCAAAAAGTCAGAATCACTGTGTGAAGTGGACGCGACGTTGCTGCTCCATCTTCCTGGCAGTAATATTTCATTTGCCGCCGCGCCGATATAACCGCTGCATCTCTCAAGTACTCTAGGAGTTGTTCGTCTGAATACTTTCCCAACATTCCGAGTGTATGACTCTGGGATGAAAGGCTTAACTTCCAGACCGCCTACATTCGAAAGCATTAGAAGACGCTTGGCTGAAGCAAAGGAAGCAACGCTGACACTGAAGCTTCCATCTCTGGTCGTTCTGAATGACTGCACTTTTTCTTTAGCAGCGGAAACTACTTCGGCTGACACTCGATTGGGGTTCACTTTCCAGAAACTAGCACCTTCAGCTGTTGGACGAAGGACGACTGGGATGCCCTCTGCTCGCTTCTTCTTATACGCAACCAACGTAAATGGTTCATCTTCGCCCATGTCTTCTTCATCACTTAGGTTATAAGTTGACGTTTTATCGTCGAAAAGATTCTCTTCTAAGCGAAGCTTCTTGCGCTCAGCTTCATCGTCGTCCATTGCTGCTGGGCTCGCTGAAGCCATTTCGCGGTTGTGAATGTGCAAACGTGCCGGCTTTATGACGTTTTGGCGCGCCTGTAAGCCCCCAGGCTTTTCATTGTGTCCTGCAGTATCACTCATGAGGGTTGACGCACTTGGACGAGCATAAGGCTCGTGGCGATGGTTACCAACCACCGTAGTGGTCGCGTACTAGCCAAGTCTTTGATAAAGGAACCTCGTACCTGTAAGGCGCCGAGCCCTCGAAGTCTTCACCCGACTTCTTGTTGGCACGCCGAGGAAGAAATGGATGTCAGCGTAATAGACCAAGAAAAGAGCAAAAATCGAACACTGCACAAAAACAGCGACCGAACAGAGCCACTTCTTCTTCTTCTTCTATAGTATGCTACAGTATAGTCTAGTCTAGTCTAGTATAGTATAGTATAGTATAGTATGGTATAGTATGGTATAGTATAGTATAGTGTAGTATAGTATAGTATAGTATAGTATAGTATAGTATAGTATAGTATAGTATAGCAAAGAGGAGGGCAACGCCACCTGCCCCGCCGCTTCCTTGGTCTTCGTGCTGCTATTGCGTAGCTGCCGCAATCCTGTTGTGCCATTGTGACAGGCATTAGCGAACTTTGTAGCAAACCATAAGATGTCATCAGGGATTGGAAACACTGCCGGTTGAAAAACTTCACGCTTGGAGTTGTCTGGTTACCTAGCAAAATTTGCCATAGGAGACCCGAATATTATGACATACTAAGCACAAGTATTAACTGTGTACTATATGTATACGGTGCAACTTAATATATGTAAGAATGCGAGTTTATTCAATAAACAACGAAACAGATTGAATAAAAAACGCGGAATTAATACGAATATTACATGGCGCTTCATAATTTAGCGTTACGTAAAGTAGCGGTTGTTCTAGATCAGTAGATATTACGACGTTGCACTGCTCAGACATGTTTTTGGTCACTGTCATGGCTGGTGCACTTCGCAGTTCGCAAAGGCAAGAACGTTGGCGAACGAGGCATCAGTTGCACTTTAAAAAACCTAGCTTGTGATAGTGTAGATTTCCTTATCATGTAGTGCACTTTAAAGTATAAAATGAAAACGCATATTTTACACATAGAAAGTACACTTTTTTAAGTGCGAATGCACTTTATAAGCGACCCTGAATCCGCCGTCCCATAGCAACGGCGCGAGGAAAGGAGAGGAGCGTCTGTAGCAACGGCGCAGCGACGTCACACCCCACGTGACTGCGCGCGCTCCGCCTCCTCACCGCGGTTTGCGCGGGCGCGCGCCGGCTCCGCACCGCTCTTCTAGGTGGCATTGGGTGCAGTGCTTCGCCGCTCCTTCTCTCGCCGTTCGCTCTCTCTCCTCCGTGCGCCCCACTCTCCCGTCCGCTGGCTGGGCGCCTCTCGAAATGTGTGCTCGAGACGCCGCTGTGAAACGCCAACGGCGACCACAAAGCTGAGATTATGGCCGTAAGGTACAATGACAACACAAACAGGTGCTGATGAATGTGTAAATAAATGGTTACGGTACAAATCCTCGTCTCGTCATTAATTTACGCCATTAAAATTACTGCGCCGTGTACTCTTAGCGCAGTACTCTCGGCGCAGGAAGAAATGCATTCGCATTTCCTCACGATTCCCTTCGGGGAGGTGGGGGCATTTTTTATACTCCTTTTTCATATGAGAAATTTTTAAAGTTGGGTTATATGAACGGCGTATGTATTCGCCAAACTAAAGTTATGTTCCCTGCAAATAGCGTATAAGGTTCCTCTGCGTTTTGTTGGAATACAATGTTGGAATACAGCGTAGAGGGAGGCTGCAACGCGGAGTGGAACAATATCCCAGAAGTTTGTTGCTGTTTACACGTCGGGCTACATGTATATACTTCGCATTACCCTTTCGACTCATCATGTGACAAAGGCAACATGTCTTTTCGTCGTGGCCAGAGGAAGAAAAAAAAAAGAGGACTATCCTGCTAGAAAACTTTGGCAGTGTCTTGTACGTTTGCTAGAGCATACAAAGGACGTCTGCCGACAAAAGCTACCCATTATTTATCTAACTCCTTTCACTCAGCGCAGTCCTATATAAAAGGTTGCTCAATCGACTAGAACCGAATGTTTTATTGAAACACGATAGGACTTTGTTGCTTTGTTTTCCAGGAAGAGAGGTTTAGCAGACCTGAAAAGAAGTTACGGGTTGTTCACTGTTGTGTTTCTCAAATGCTTACATGTCGTATTGGTCAGTGCCTGCCCGGTGCGTGGGCTGCTTTTCTTGTTCGCCCTCTTTCTTGCAGACATGAAACTTAGATGACGTAAGTAAGTTGCTGCTTTCCTTTACTCGATCGTCGCTTTCAATCTGATAAGAAAAAGGTTGGGTATCGGCAATGAAAGGAAAAGCCGTCCTTTGTATGATTCTACGTTACAGGCTCAGTTTCTTATATGTTGAGCGTACGATATTACTTATGTATAGTGTTCGGACGTGAATGAAGGTAAGAAGAGGCGTTTTCGATGCTCGAAGTAATTAGGTCCTGGAGTAACAACAAAAAATAAGTTGACAGCGCTAATAACGACAACAACGTCGACAAGAACAGAAGTAACAATGACTGGAAGTATTTTAATAGACTTGTGCAATATTAGCAATTTTTATTAAGAGTCACGCAAGAAAATATACATACCATTTGCAATGATTACGACTTAATCGAATCAAACGCTTCATTAAACTGTTTACTTACATCTCGGGCAAAGTGAAATCTCACGAATTCCAGTACTGAGAGCCAAGACCGAGACCTTAATAATCATGCGAGCTAAGTGTCTACGTTTCATACACCGACCACAGCCTGTACGTAAATACAAGAACCTGATAACTGGAACGTACAGAGTGAGAGGTGTGTGCAAAGTCACATTGTTACAATGATGTGTCAGCGAGACTTTTCTACCCCCGGCTCATTGCGACTACGCACGTTCTCACAGCGTGCACCGTCGTCATCTTTCCAGACACAGTATCATTATGATGAGCAAAATGTAGCCTTTGTCGGCTACTGTGTCGGCCGCTGTGGCGCCTTGCATGCTATACATGTTCAGCTTCTAATTACGGAGGCTGTATTGCCGCACCAAACCTGCTGGGAATTTCAGACTGCCAACGTTGCGCGCTGGTACCATTCCTGTCAGAATGAGATGAGCGGTATATCAGTAGAGAATCCCACACTTCAATCAGAAATTTTCTTCGTAATGCTGCATAGTACATGCGTAGTGAATAGAGTGCATGTCTTTTTCGATGCTAGAGCACCATACTCGCGTATTTGAAGACCCTGGTTTAATTCCACCATGGCCCACTTCAATGTTTCCTCTTTTTATTAGGCATGTCTGAAAAGGCGCGGAAACGTTCCCGGCTACGTGTCCGTCCCAAAGCGCCTTGTACCAGCAAATGAAGGTTTCTCATTTGCAATGGGTAAGTACGGGCAACTTTCACTCCTTTTATATAGCCACGCATTGTAGTCACACTCAGCGATAGTCCGCGAACATTGTGCGCGCGCTGCACTCCTACCGACATCACTCGAACTGTGCAAAGAGTAATTTTTGCAGACGTGTGCTAGTCCTAGCGATTGATCGGTCGAAGGCAGCACAGTTGCAGTAGAGCGTTTCCGCACCCTTTACCGAAAATACTAACGGTCTTCTCGCTGGATTCTTTCGTATGATTCATCACCGACGCCCTAATGTTGCGGCCGCTTCCGGGTTCCAGGAAGCTTGTCTCGTGGGCCACGCCATAGACTATCCTAAAGCAGCCGTATCAAAAGTCACGGCTGACTTCTAACACCTATATTCAGTAAAACGCGACGTGAATAAAACAGAATTTATGGGCTACTCGGTGACACCGAGTATCACTGAAGGTTTGTTGCCCGCTCGAAGGCGCCAGGTATGCATGCCTCTTTTTATACGGTCGTCGCTTAATTACGCCTAGAGGACAGGACGTTCCGGAATTCAACGCATGCTGGATTACAGACAGTTCTTTGATCGATAATTGATACAGATCACGCCGCTGCACGCCATTATTGCAGAAAAAAAGGCTGCAAATATATGTTTCGCAGTTTCGCTGTTTAAGTAAGTGCACGAGCTCGATTACTCACCGAACTTTAGAACGTGTTCATCACTTTGGGGAGTGAGCATAAAAAAGAACCCTCGCACTGGCAGTTACGCTGCTCCACACTGTAGTACAGTAGAGTCAAGCTCTCCGTCGAGAATGACAGTGAGAAGGAGGGACCAAAGTAAGATCTGCATATCTTTGATGCACGTGAAGCTCGCATTCTCCGAGCATCTTTCTACGAGGCCCCCTTTGAGGCCGATGTGCACATACGCTCTTCGGCTTTCGGACGCTCCAGCTTGGGCAAGACTTCTCTCCTCTCATATGCTCGATTAATAGACTGCCGCTTGAGGAATGGTTCTATCCGCTGCTATGGATTATTGGACTCGCGAGCAGTTTCGAACTTCACGTAGCGTTTCTTATTTTAGGGCGAAGAAAATTGTGGCTTTTCTGTAGCAGATCCTTTATTTTTTCTTGTTGAAATGATGAATAGGAGATGTTGGTGCCATTAAGGTGGCACCGGCTACTCCTTCTCGCTTAGCAGGCAAAATATGTAGTAAAAAATAATAATAAGTGCACAAAGTGTTATACTGTCGGACATAAAAGGTGTAAATACAGTACAATCGAACACCGCATGAAAGTTCAAGTAGGTAAAAGTTCATAAGTACACAAATAGTGGAGCAAAAGATCAAACAGGTAAAATAAGTTCACATGTAGACGTCCAAACTAGGATATTCTGTATGGCTTGACATAACGAGGAAAACACACTGAGACAAATAATTACGCATAACATCAATCAAACGGATTTACCTTAGTCGCTTCAAACCCAGGCGTGGTTTTTTCTCTAGCCACACTTTTAATTCGATATTGCCCCCCCCCCCCCCCAATGTGGGGTAGGGCCAACTCTCGCCGATGTTTTGATTGTAGAGAGAGAGAAGAAATGTCGTTGTTTCATGAATAGAGTTAAGGACAGGTTCCCTTAGTTAAGGATCCCTTGAGATCTGGCCGCATTCTGCGCCCTTGTGACCATACTTGACTGATCATTGGCGTTGGAGCTGGCCAAGACTCTCGAAAAGTTCATTGGTGTGGTAAGGGTTGGGCGGTTTTAGTAGACATTGTGTGTAGCCGTCCTAAATGCTGATAGAACCCGGATTCTCCACAAAAGCTGCATTCCGGAGCGGATGGATGGAACAGCAGAGAGAGGAAAGGCAGCTATATGAGCCAGTTTCGGATAACCACAATCAGAGGCGTAGCCAGAGGGGGGGAGGCAGGGTTGGGGGGTTCAACGCCCCCCCCCCCCCGGAAAGTTTCAGTTTTGCTTGCGTATATATACGCGCGCACATACAAACGCACGAACATACATAAAGTATGGTTGAACCTCCCCCCCCCCCCGAAAAAAATTTCTGGCTACGCCCCTGACCACAATGCTATCCTGCCCGAATGAAAAGGATGGGGAGAAGAGTGTAGGAGGTATGAGCTGAATTTTGGTTGGGTGTGCAAATGTGTTGACCAGCTTGAATGAATCTTTACCTTCTCGGCCCGTGGCGAGACAGCAGTTGTGCGATGAGCAACACAAAAGCGCTGTTGGCATTCTTGAGGAACACTCAGCGTAACCAAAGGTTCTGAATGACTCGTTTTACGTATATATGTGCGTTTTTGACTGCACGTACTACTTATGTGTATATGGTGTATATGTGATTATTGTATATACCATAGTCATCACCCAACACCTGAAGTAGCAAGCCAGGCGACAAACCAGGCTAACCTCTCCGGGAATTTCATTAAAGAATATTATCTCTCTCTTTTTCCTGCTCTCTAGGTACTGACTTATGTGCTTGAGAGTGAGTTCTGCTAGTTACCTTGTAATTCTGTATGATGTCAGGGTGCGAGAATAAAAGGTACACGCATTTGTACTCGGCTTCCTGGGCTTTGGCTAGGAGCATCAGATGGAGAGCCCTGAGGTTGGCGCTCTCGTTGCCAGGAATGCCGTTGTGAGCTGGCACCCAGATGATCATGACTGGTCTTATAGGTGGCTTTGCTTTGCATAGGCGTATCTAGCGGGGGGAAGGGGCAAGGGGGTCGCTAGCCGCCCCAATGGCAAAAGCTAGGGGGGTCGGAGCCCTCCCACTTTCTACAGTGGTTACTGTCGGCTTCACTCTGTGACACCATCAACTGAGGCGAAGTTTTACTTCTACACAGAAATCACTTCAATATATAACGAAATTCTTCCTGCGCTTTTGCTGTGGAGATTGTCTCCCGTGTCATCCCGACCACGCACTGTATGTTCTCTGCGGTGCAGGCCGCCTATGCGACGCTTTCGCATTGCGCTACAGCATTGCAGAGAAGGCTACCACTGAGTAGGGGCTTTTAACGTTAGAGCACTCTGTCATGATGTTATTCTGCTCTGCTTGGCCTGAAATTTACATAATTGACGACACAAATGCGGCTAGGAACCAGTAAACGTTTTATGAACTGATTAAGCGCTATTCCTGTTTCAGTAAAGTAATTTTCTCTCATCGGCAAGGAATAGAATCAACGGTGCTCCATATCCAACTTGCTGTGAGTCGATGAGTGTGCAGAACTGTTAAGTGTTTTAGTTGGGCCGGAGTGGGGGAGCTAAAGAATGTTTCCGTTTGAGTTTCCGATTAACCTGCTTCGCCTTGCCAAGGTATTTAGGTTAATTTGAAAACGTTGGCCTTGCTTAAAATTAGGTAGCTTGCAGCAATCGCGATGGCTTGGAACAAGGCGAGGAATAAGGCAGTGGACTCGAGCACACTGGGAAGCCCAACTTTCAAGCTTGTCCCGCAGCTGGACTAATAATTATTGGGCTTTAACGTCCCAAAATCACAATTTCATTATGAGAGACGCCGTAGTGGAGGGCTTCGGAAAGTTCGAAAACCTGGGGATCTTTAACGTTCACCTAAATCTAAGCATACGGGCCTCAAGCATTTTCGCCTCCATAGAAAGTGCGGCCGCCACCTCAGGGGTTTGATCCCGTGACCTGGGTTTTCTGGGCCATGGAGACTGAACTGACAACCGGGCTAGTTGGTCTTGAATCATCTCGAATTGACTTGCACAGGGCAAAGTACAACTCGGACGGCAAAGAAGCACACACGCGCAGCGCTATTTATTTCTCTCCCTCTTTCTCAGCAAGAATGAGTTCACAGAGTTGTACACGCGCACAAACAGCTCAACATCGTTATACCACAAATGAAAATATTCATTGTACTCATATGAATCCATCTCGCCAGCTGCTCTAAGTAGCCACTGCCAATGTGATAGGCGGGCAGCCTTCTTGAATTACATTCAGAATGAGACACTGTCCGGCTACTCCAAAAATGCTTACGTATTCTTCAGCATAATAATTCTCTGTTTAGTGTGCGCACGTCGTTTTGACACCACGAGGTTTCACAGAATTTTGACGTCGCGTAACAAGCGCGCGATTTTAAGGCACACCAAAAATTTTTGACGAATGGCGAAGAACCAATGACCAAAAATATGCCGTATTTAAAATAGCGTATTCGCTTACCTTTTATGTAATCGTGCTTGACTGGCCACTACGCAGTGGATCATTTTGAGGTTACTTGTTGCATCGCGTTACGAGCAGGCGCCAGGTGCATGACCCAGAAAAATTCGGTCAGTCATAAACAGCTAACGACCAATGCGGAAGGAAACAATGCGGGGTATTTTTATCTTACAATCACCCATATTTTTTCAAAGAAAATTTGTGCTTACACCGTTTGCATAGGTGTACTTACTTGGAGGGGCCGGAGGGCCTTCCAAGCAAAGTAGAAACGGTGCAGTACAACGAAGACACGAAAGACCAAACAGGGCCAGCGCTGTTCAGCGCTGGTCCTGTTTGGTCTTTCTTGTCTTCGTTGTACTGCACTGCTTTCTACTACGAAGTTCGCACGCTCCAAGTAAAGTTGCAACTACAAATACAATGAGCATAAAGAATGTACTATGCCCCTAATAACACAAATTCTTACTTAAAAAGAACGTGTGGTCGGTAAGTTACAAATACCAGTAAGAATAGTAATAGTAATAACAATGTGCTAGAAACACTATTTCGACGAGGAGCAAACAAGACAAATTATGAGATACGCAAACCTGAATATCTGCGAGAACGTGTAGTACTAATTACGGATAAGAAAATGCGCGGTCTCTGTTACTTGCATTAAAAAAGCGCAACTAGACGTTCACGAAATTTCATTGAATGATATAAATCTATACTACTGGGGAGGCCGCTATCGACATAATTGTATTCATGCATAGAGTTCAATAAAACTTCTGTTGGGCCTAGTTGCTACATAGCTTTTAAGATGAAAACTTCAGCGCAAACTCGGACGGACCACAAAGAATAACATTAGACCGCAGACCACTAAGTTTAAGGAAGCTTTTGGGCCCGTGGCCAACAAGAGGCTTACAGAAGCGTGCCTTAAAGCATTGAAAATTTTTCTTGAAGAGAGTGGCATCCTTGGCCATTACTCGCGCATTTAAGCTTTGTTTTGTATTAACGGCAGAGTGTATATTTATGTGTGTTGACTTTTTGTCTGGGATATGTTATGCAACAGTTGCTGTTCATTCTTGTTAACATCACCGTGTGTACACATATATGTGATCGTTGAATATGTTGTTTTGACTGTTATGTTATGCCTTGACTGTTACGCTAATTTGTACATTGTGTGTACTGCGGGTTAATTGTAATTAGAAATTTGAACACTATGTACTTTATGCTTATAGATCCTATGTACTCCAAGAGCTAAGGAGTAAGCCGGCGCCTTATTTGTGCGCCAACATCTCCTTACGTCATGTCAATAAAAAAAAGGGAATGGATGAGACAAGCACTGGCGCTATACTTGTCTCGTCTATTCTTCGTGGTCCGTCCGGGCTTGCTCTGAACTTTGCATCATGCATAAAGCTGTGTGGTTAATGTATAAAAAGTGTTGCTTTACGATACTATTACATGCATCCTACGTGTATGTTGCGTAGAACTACTTTTTTCTGTAGTGTTATTAAATACTGCTAACCAAATCTATCTCTGTATAGGAAAAATTACATCAAATTGAGTGCGAATGAAGTCTTCTCTCTCTCTCTCTTTATATATATATATATATATATATATATATATATATATATATATATATATATATGTGTGTGTGTGTGTGTGTGTGTGTGTGTGTGTGTGTGTCTGTGTGTGTGTGTGTGTGTGTGTGTGTGTATTTATCGAGCGTATGTGTCCGCATGCTGCAACTAGCGCAGCTGCCAGACGCTTCTTGAGAGTCAGGAATGATGGCCTCTGACCGGCTTCAGAGAGAGAGAGAGAGCGCTGTGGCCGTTTCCTGAGGCTCCAGGGGATCTTTTAGTGCGGGTGATACGTCACTTTGATGTTCGTTATGAATGACTGGTGTGAATGGATTGTAGACATCAGGCCCCCGTATTTCACTTCCCCTCTTAATAAGAACAAATGATAAAACTAGACAGCGGGAGATCTGGCTTCCAAGCGGCTACCGGTACAGGCAGCTGGCCCTCCTGGACCACGCCCATCTGGTCGCACAGGCGAGCGGAGCTTCGTATTGAGGAGCCCACGTACCAGCCCTCACCACTTGGCGTCGTCGCTTGGTCAAAATGTGGGCCGATCATAGAGGTAGTGCGACACCACATGAGGCGCAGAAAGCTTCAAAAGAGGATGAGCAATGCAATTGGCTTAGGACGTCGAGGTAATTTAATTCACGCCTCTCGCGCCGCGGCTGGTTATGTCTGGCAAGAAATTTGTTCCACGATTGCATAAGTTCGTGCATTACCGAGTGTCCTGCGGGTTTCCGCCTTCAAGTGTTAGAGTTAAACATACTGCAGAACTTTCTCTCTCCAGTTCTGGCGGCCTGACTCAGGTATGGACGAACCCGGAAACTTGAATTCCCGCACGGTGCCGTCTGAGTGCCAGTGCTCTCGGTTAATTGTGACAACTTGCGACTGCGCTACTGCGTAACTTACCGACGGTGCCAGAGGACGAGAGAGCGCAAGTCTGCAACCTGGGATAATTAGTTTCGCGTACCCTTCAGGGTGCAATATAGTACGCAAGCCCACCGTCCTTCGTTTCCTTAAATGAGCTGTGCAAGGTGTTCGGACACACCTGACCCCAGCTCTCGAGATTACGAGATGCAAGTTCGCGCCAGAGGAACGGTTGTAATTAAGGCAACCTCTGGGCCCGTGGCCAACTAGAGTTTTACAGACGCAAGCTTTAAAAGCGTTAACACGTTTCTTACAAGACAGCGGCGTTGCTGACAAGTACTAAGAAATACCGAACTTTCATTTGTATAACACATGTCGTACTTATTATGCGCAGTCTCATATGACACCCATCATATGTGTGTGCTGAAGTGAATAATGTGTCGACTGTTATGTACTCACGAGCGAATACATCTTCTTAAAGACCAGACGTGTGCTCTGCTGTTTTGTGCTGGTCGGACCAAATATTAACGACGGACATTATCAGAGACTTCATTCGCTGTCTTTGGAACATTTCTTTATCATTTTGTTGTGATATGTGCCTATAAGTGTGTTTTTGCATATGTGTGCCCGAGTGTTCTATTTTACATGAACTGCCTTGTATGTTTTACTTTAAAATATGTGTTCAAGATTCACTCAAGGGCTAAGGAGTAGCCGGCGCCATAATTATGCGCCAACATCTCCTAATATATCATATCAATAAAAAAAAGACAACTGAGACTCGTTTAATAACTTCGGGATCGATCAGTGTTAATCAAGATGAGGTTTCTAATGTCAACGAAAACATGCGCTAAATTAAACCTTGAGTTATTGGTTGTCTCGTTATCCTTATGAAAAATTCAATCGCGTAATGAATCTCTTCACGCTCGCCGCCATGGTAACTGTGCATTTGTGGATGCGCTGTCATGAGGTGTCATTTTCAAACGTGAAAGCTGTAATATGTCGAATGGTTTTTTTAGGTACGCTTTGCACCTTCTCATACGAGAGACTGGCGAAGCGAAATACGTAGCATTTCTAATATAACGTGCCTTATTAGTCAGCGAACCTCAAACAAAACTTAAGATTTCCGACAATTTCAGCTTGGCTGTCTACTATTTCTCTACAGCACGTACACGCAAAAAAGCGATATCTGAAAATGCTGACGAGTGAACGGAAATTGACTTCTGTCTGTTCGAATACAGAATGGTTTCCCAAGCCACAAGTATAGCCAGCACTAGAAATAGCGGGCCAGTGCGTGTCACCCAACAACAGTGAGAGAGGGCGCTCCAATCTCCGGTTTTACAATCGAAGTGTCATTCTTCCATTCGCACAGCTAGCATGGAGAACTTTACTTGGCATATGTAGACGAACGCACGTCACATATTTTTATCTCCATGGGGAGAAAAGTGCAAACGTAGTTCAAGCCATCAAGGTGTTGATGCTATATTTGTGAAAGTCAGCTACTGCTGATATTCTACGGCTCTTTCACTGTAATCGACGCGCAATTTATTTTTCTACGTTTAATATTTTTCAAGTTTTCTATGCTTTTTTCTTATCATCTCGTTGACCTCATCGGAACTATCAAACTATAAAACCGTGCCGCATATATCTACGGTTGCCACACAAAACTATTCCTGCTGCCTCACTCACTCACTCACTCACTCACTCACTCACTCACTCACTCACTCACTCACTCACTCACTCACTCACTCACTCACTCACTCACTCACTCACTCACTCACTCACTCACTCACTCCGGAAACTCACAGGAGATAACTAAAGCGCATAGTTGTTAGAGCCCTCTCAGATGGAAGAAGGGCACTTTCCAGATTGTTTAAGCTTTCTTTTCATCGTTAAGAAACCCCCACCTTTATAATGTGTATAAAAGGCGAGGGTTCTCTAACAATGAAAAAAAGTTCTTTTTTATTCCGTTCACTACTACTACCATGAAGAAATAGAACACCAACATGCGTATGTACGAGCTCAATTTCATGAGCCGCGCGTACACGTGCAGTGTTCACTGAACCCTTGATGGAATCACAAGCTGTGCCTAGCATGCGTGTTGCGAATAAACGTCTCGCCGTCCTGGACGGGATGAAGATTAATGATTCTCAGATCTTCTTTTAGTCATGCTGACAGCTTGGTATAAGGTCTCTTGCACAGCAGGAAGATGCGCGGGACCCCACGTTTATCGGATTTGATTTCCAGTGGCTTCCCGTGGACGTTCAAGTCATTGTAGCCGGCTGGTGAAGCGTTCGTGGTGGCAGGTAACGATGTCGGCAATGTATCATAACGCACTGTTAGCTTCGACATCAATCATTGGCCAGCGCCTTCCTGTGTGCAATTTTTCGGCACTTCTCATTCATCATGACTCCGATTTCGCGCTTGAGTACGTCGCAAGCAGTGGGCGGCAGTGCGGAAGTAGCATGCAGATTCTTACAATCCCCAGTCGATAAAAAAATGTTGCATACTTCGCGGATCAGATACGTCCATTAATGCTCAAAGTAATTATGGTGCGAAAGAAACAACTTTTTTGTAGCATAGGTGACGACATTATTGCTTCCTGTCGTCGCAGTTTTCATTACTTGCGAATTTCGAAGCCTGGGCAATAGCTAATGGAACCCTATGTGTCCTACCGAAGAAATAGTCGATTAAGGAGTGAAAATGTGCAAATCGAGAGAGAGAGAGAGAGAGCAGAGGAAGGCGGGGAGGTTAACCAGAAAGTAGTATCCGGTATGCTACCCTGCACTCAGGTTGGGGAATAGGGGGTTGAAAGCGAGAGAGAGAAATAAATAATAAGGAAAAACAATCACACACACACACGAGAGCGTTCAGCTCAGAGGCGTTCTGACAGGACAGTAGATCGCAGGAAGGCTAGTAGTGCTTGTAAAGCCTTCTTCTGCGACGTTATGTACGGACGGTGGCGTAGTAGTCTTTCTTCTGATAGAGGCTCGTCGTCTAACTTGTTGAAAGCACCACAAAGAGATTGTCTGTGTGCTATACTCCGGACAGTCACACAGAACATGTCCAACTTGTTTCTTCGTCGCCGCAGTGTTCACATGCGGTGGTGTCGGCCATCCCTATGGGGAACGCATACGCATGGGTAAACGCGACGCCCAGCCGTAATTCACACAGAACGGTAACGTCACCTCGGTTACGTCTTGATGGGAGTCGAAGGCTTAACGTGGGTACAAAGGGGGTAGTCGTGCATGCATGAAATGTGGCTCATTCCAATCTGACATGATGCATTGGCGAGCGAGCATGCGGAGCTTCCGAGCAGCGTCTGTCCTGGAAAGAGGTATCGACAGGTCGCGGTCCTCTGTATGGGCTGAACGGGCAGCTTGATTGGACCGTTCATTGCCGATAATCCCACAGTGACTTGGTAGCCGTTGAAATGTAATGTGGTGTCCTTTCTCAGTTAGGTGGTGTAACATCTCAGCAGTCTCAAATACCAACTGTTCGGGCGGACCGCGGCGTAAAGTCGACAGTAGAGACTGCAGTGCCGCCTTGGAGTCGCAGAAAATCATCCCCTTTTTTCTCATTTGGTCGCTAATGAAAAGCGTGAAAATCAAGATGCCCGAGGTCCTGCATAGGGTGGGGACAGAGCGTATCCCTAGGATGTTATTTGTTGTTACCAGTAATTAAAACGAACATGATGTCCTTGGAGCCGGGCCATAGTAACAAGTTAGCGATAAAAGGTTGGTCTCTTCTCAACATATTTTGCTACGTTGTAATAAATTTATTTTTGATATGTCATACTTAGAGATCTCGACGCCTTCCGTTCTTTTCCTGCGGCTGCTTTCCACGCTGCATGCAAGTAAGTGCTGGTGCAAACGATAAACTATAAAAATAAAGATGAAACCACATTCATACATTAATTACGTTGCAGAAGTAAGGCAAATCCAGTCCTAATAAATATAACGCTGGCACGCATATGAAGGCTATTCTCATAACAACGCTTATGTCAACACACATTCAAGCCACACGGACGCATAATACTTTTATACAAAGACACGTGAATGTAGTAATGTATTTGCACTATGCATATGGCTGTAGGTCAAATTAAACACGTGCGTGAGGTTACACTGGAGAACAGTATCTTGTTATCTGTATATTTCGATAGTATCGCTCGCTTCCAGGAGTATTTCGAATGATAATAGTACCCACTTTGGTAATGAATATGTCGGCCATGTACTTGGTATCTTCCTGAAGCTGAAGGGAACGCGGTCCAGTGCGAACAAATCACGCAGCAGCACTTCTCTTTGTATCGCGCATCTTCTAAATGTAAACTTTGTTCTCAATTGATGTGTTCTCTTGCACACCTTTTTTAAATAATTAAATAGCTTGTGTAAGCCCTGCATACTTTGGTTATGATTTTCATATGCCTTGTAAGAGAAGCAATGGAACCGCAAGTGTGCACACACAACGCTTATGTGCAGCGAACATATGAATCGGAAAACACTCACTCTAACAGCCTCCTTGGAAACATTCCTTCGACGAAGGCCAGACTACCTAGAGGGAAACAAACCATAAATAAGAAATGTTATTGTTTCATAAAATACCGACAGAAGTACATACAGAAAACACATTGTAATCTCTGTAGACTGCACAGAGGTTTTATATGTAACGATGCATGAATGGCTTTAGACGCAAGCGAAAAATCGTCGCGTGACAAAAGTATAAAAAAGGACACATTTGGGAAAGAGTCCACCAATAAAGGGACGAACAAAAGAACGTCGCTTTGCGAGAGAAATGTATCCCTTTGTGTGAAGCTGAAAAAAAAATATTGTAATTCGCGCATGATTTCAGGAACCAGGGGAATACCTCGTCTCATTGCGTTGCTTGTCGCTGTATAATGCAAGAGATCTACACCATTGTAAGATATTATCAGTGAAGGCAAATAAAAAGCGGCGTTGACTGCGATTTGGTCCCGCTATTCAATTGGGCTTAGGCGCAAGAGAATAACAGCAGTTGTTTGAATACACCTGAATGCATGCATGCCCTTTTCGGTTTCTTGCTTCTCTGCTAACCCTACACAATGAACGCTTAATCCCTAAATTTTGAAACAACGAAATATATTATTATTATTATTATTATTATTATTATTATTATTATTATTATTATTATTATTATTATTATTATTATTATTATTATTATTATTATTAGCAAGTTTAATTTCCAAGACAGCAGCTTTCAATGTCAACGTTTGTGCTCGGATATTTGTACGGTCAATGCAGAAAAGGGTAACACTGCCACATAAGTATTTTTCACGCATTGCCCTTTGAATAATGGTCTGCAATCCCCATTTCGACAACGTATCAAGACAATGTGCAACTAAAGTAACTGTAGGACGCAGTATGTCTTCGTGTAAGCGGGACATTCTTGTGACTGAGCTGAAAGTGCTTGATCTGGTGCGGCTAGGAACAATCGTTCAATGAAACGAGGTGGCCGATAAACGGCAAACAAAACTAACGACATCGTGGGCGTATTTAATCGGAGGGCAGTTACTTCAGCCTGGTGAAAGCTAACACTTATCTCTGTTACGACCAAGTCATCTTTAAAGGGGCCATGCAGCAATTTTCCAAGTAGCCATGGAATGTCTTCATTAAAGGAGCTTATTTCCTCACGAATCGACCACCGCAAAAAATTTTAGAATCCGTCCAGTACGAGCGGAGTTACAAAGATTTCTCGCATGCTGTAATTGCTTCCTCTCTTCTCTCGTCCTGACGAAAGCGCGGAAAATACCTTGTAACCTGGTGGTGGATAACGCCTCAGATTGTCAGCTGTGACATTGTGTCATTACAAACACATAACGTGTTTGTAAAATATAATGCGACGAAAGCGTGTACAGCATTTTCAGTAAAAGAAAGTAATAAAGTGTCGTGTCGCCGTATAGACTGAACTGAGTGATAACTATTAAATATTCTAACACGGTCTCCGTTGTGTGAGCTTGGGTTCAAATAAGGAGTTCATCGAGACATGCAAGAAACTACCAATGGAATTGGTTTTTGAGGCGCTACTTCAATGGCGGTAAAGAGAAATAAAAGTGTAGCAACGAATATAGCGAATACCGCTGCACCTTCTACGCGCATGCGCCGTCGATAGACACGCAGCAATGGGACTTCGGAGGAATGTGCAATTTTTACGGATCCCAGTTTTATATGCCTAGCGTGTTTTTTTTTTTGTTTTTTTAAGCGTGCGCTGGCGCAGCGTTCTCGCCCATGCAATTCCAACGAAATTCTCAGGCTTAGAGCGCAATAAAACGGTCAGGCTTAGAGCGCAATACAGTGGCTACGACAAAAAAAAATAAATCAGAAGTGAAATAGTTCAAAGTTGCCTACCGGCGGTCTCTTTGAAGACAAAAGAACACCGGCACCTTTACTCTAAGTATGGCTGGCAGCTGGGCCAACTAATACGGATGCATTATTAAGAAAACGGACGCGATGGAAAGAGGGGACAGGACTGGAACCACACGAACACAGTGTGGTTCCAGTCTTTTCGCGGCGCCATTTTCTTAATAAGCTTAACTCTAACTACCGAAACGGGCCGCTTCTGTAGTTGTTCGACTCAATCCTTAGTAAATTGCGCATGAGCTGTTCAATTTTACAACAAAGCAGAAGTGACGGCCACAGGATATGTTTTTGAATTTTCGTAACAGGCTGAACCCACGAAACTCGTATGATCTATTAGCTCTCATGACAACGTCGTCGTTGTGTTTGCCTGGAGATTTTTCACGTCTTGTTGAGGTGGGGAATGAACAGTTTGCCTTTGCATTCTACACTTACAAGTGTGCTTTAACGGGGTGTTCTAGGCTGCATTTATTATATTTTTGTAGTACCCCTGTTAACGCCGACGATCTTTACAGAATTCCCAATATTTATGTGGTGTAGTGAGATTGGATTCATTGTGTTACTATTAACCTTTTCCGTCCCAAATTAATGATTTTAAATCTAAGCAACCCGTTTTTACATTTTGAGATGAGCATGATCACGGTAATCCAAAAAAATTAAAAAAAATTTTTCCTCACACTTTTCAATGAAGAGTAATTAATGCCGAAATTAATTTAATTAATAATTATTATTTAATACTATTTCCATTATTTTTACTTACTTCATTACTCAAACAGTTATTTAGATGGGATAGCATAATGCCCAATAGCTAACATTCCAATTTTCGACGCAAAACTGAAATAAATGCCCTATCTCTGCATGGTGAAAGAAGAAGCTGCCTCAGCGAAATGCGCGAACAGCATGACCGCTTCTGTAATTTCTTTCATCACACGTGACCTAACTTTGTTGTATGTACCAGGTTGACACCATATGTAGAGCAGGTGCTAAATATCAGCCCTTCAAAAAGAACAACGCTTTATCTTTACCAGGTGCTTGCTGAGTGACCTAGAAAATTGATGATTCCAATTGGAATCACTGGGCCTGAAAGGGTTAAAGGGCCCCTAAACCACTCCTAGTTCGAAGACGAGACAGTGGTTTCTTTCTCGCCTTGACATAGGAGACATCGCCTCCTCGCCACCTATTTCTTCATAAGTACGATACCACCACTGAGCCTATCACGATTTCGCGCTTGTCGGCGACACGCTGTTATCTCCGCTTGCGCAGTCGGAAACACACAAAACGGAGTGAAATCAGTTGATCGCGCACGATAATCATGGGAGTCAAGCAAACGGGTGGGCGAGTGCATGGCAAAGCAGGGTAGGAGAGAATTCACTACCGATATTTTTCCTATATGAGCCACTCGAGAATATGTGCCTTAATGACGTCACGTGAATCACCCTTCTGGTGTCACGAAGTGCACCAAAAAGATGAGAAACGCTAGGAAAGAATACCACGCTCGTTTTTTGTATTTTCAGAGGCGGTTTAGGGGCTCTTTAAGCAATAAAATATATATTGACATGTTTCCAGAAATAAAAGCTTACGGGTGGGTCTTCAAGATATGGAGTCAAGCTAAATGTGCGAACAATGTCACTTGGCAATGCCCTATCATCCTTAGATGTGCTATCAAACGGATCACAACAGATGAAATTTACGCCTGCATGCCGGCTTGCCGACATCGCACGAATAGGGCGTTTCGTTTGCTGGAAGGCTTCAAGGATTTCATATTGTCCCAAAATAAAAGGAGTGTTATTACAAAATGGTCATACGTTAAACAAATACATAAATCCTTGACATTCGGGTGTCACTGCTCTAAGTAAGCTGAATGTTACCGAGCAAATCCTTCGCTCTGCCGTATGAATAATGGAAGACCATGAATCGATGCTCCGACCAAAAACAAAATGCTACCGTAGCGGCGTACAGGCAGAAACCTAAGAGTGAAGACGGGCTTGAAGGGGGGGGGGGTGCGAACTCTATGCAATAATACATACCGAAGCGCGTTTCATCGTCATAAGCCGACCAATGTGCTATCGCGAATGTATTAGCGCCAAAAATTGCATTTCTCTGGCCGGTTATTCCCGGAAGAACAAGCGTTCGCCGGCAGAATTTTCCGTACAAGGCTGGTGTTAACCGAAATTGGCTTCGGTAACGAACAACTACTAAAGCTGTTTTAAAAAGCTTCTCGTCTTTCGAGGCAGCGTGAAATTGGCGTGTCTCTGTACGTATTAAAATCTTAGCCCTTCGGCATTACGCGGGTGATCATTCCCAAAACATTGCCAAGGATATGGTGGCGCTACGCTAAACATTGATGCGAAAGGGCGAACAGCAAGATAATTATTTTTTCGTCGTTGGAGCGTCTCTTGATACTGAAATCCACTGTTACGGCGAAGAACAATCTCTGCACAACGATATTTTCATTTTCGTCCGCTCAACAATTTCGTGTTGCTGCCTCCGAAAAGTGTGCACAGGGTACCACAGATCTCAGAATGTGTGCACAGAGCACGAAACCTCACACTTATTGTCAACCGCAGTAGTAGCACAGTAGCACCCGACTGGTCAGTGCACACTGATGCATCAGTGGTATGTGTAGGAACCCCCGTAGTGAAGATTGCGGACAACTGCTTTATTCACCCTCATATACGATCGTGACGCGCAGAATGCCGCGGCCGTCCGACGACGCCAAACGTTCAACAACGCTCCAGAGCGTATGCGCGCTTCAAGTGGTCCTACTCCAGTATGATCAATGCGCAGCTTCCGTCCCGTCTCATTGTGTAGAAAAGGAAGCTAATTTACCGAGAATGAATCGACGTGAAAAATTGAGCCATCTTGATAAAACCATCTCTAGGCCGTATTAAAAAAAAGAACAAAACGATAACGCGTATATTCGTATGAACTACCTCCATGAATACCATTAGTTTCGCTCCCGTTATCTTCATTTCAGTGTGCAAACACGGAGAAGGCGAATGTTCTCGAACAACTTCAACCGTCGCTACTACTCTGATCTAGCCTGAAGGCCAATTCTTTCACTTTGCCACTTGAAGTGTTCCGTCCGCATCCACTTATTCTTCTTTAGTTTCCAAGTTTAAGCAGTTATTATGCTTATGCAGACGAGCTTATAACATTACTGGTGATGTCTGCGGGAATTAGAATTCACGGTTGAATAGATTCGCAGCACTGCCTTGGAGCAGTGCTGCGAAAAATGAGAAAGAAAGAAAGAAAGAAAGAAAGAAAGAAAGAAAGAAAGAAAGAAAGAAAGAAAGAAAGAAAGAAAGAAAGAAAGAAAGAAAGAAAGAAAGAAAGAAAGAAAGAAAGAAAGAAAGAAAGAAAGAAAGAAAGAAAGAAAGAAAGAAAGAAAGAAAGAAAGAAAGAAAGAAAAAGAGAGAAGTAGAGAGAAAGAAAGAGAAGAAAAAGAGAAAAAGATAGATGGCGAAAGGATGAGTACAGAAAGTTAGAGAGAGAGAAAAGGAAAAAAGCAAAATATAGAAAGACAGAGGAAGACATAGACAGAGAGAAAGAAAGGAAAGAAAGAGAGAAAAGATAGAAGGCTATAGCCTTCTATCTTTTATAGGGAGAGCGAAAGAGAAAGATAGAAATAGAAAGAAAAAGAGAAAAAGATAGAACGACGGAGAAAGAAATAGACAGATAGTGAAAGAAATACAATGAAACCTACACAAAAAGAGATGGGAAAAAGAGAGACAGCAAGCATAGTCATCCATAGTATAGTATAGCAATGGCTGGGAAAGGGAAGTAAGGATAAGGAGGAGGGCAACGCCAGCAGCTACGCCGTCTCCTCAGTCTTCGCACCACCAGTGCACAGATGCCCCAATTTTTACAAATGGAGACGTCCTGTCCACGTCTTCTCTGGTCTCTGTCTGTTCTGCCCGAGTTATCTTGTTATGCAGCCGCTCTTGTAACGGACCAAATACAACTTCCAATAAAGTCATTCAAAGTGCGGTAAAACTGCAGGCCATCATAAATAAATACAATAAAGGGTACTTACTATACATGAAGAACTAGCAGGAAAATAATTTGCTATATATGGAAGGGAGCACTCGTAACTCCAAACTTAAAGCTTAAGAAGCGATATGACCGCTTAGCACGCGAGAGTTTGCCTACGAACACGCCTTTCTTCCTTCGGGCTGAGTTGAACAAACGTACTCCATTTCTTCAGCCCTGATTGAAGGCAAAGAATACATGGAACGCCATGTGCAGAAGGCATGTCTTAGATAGATTTCGCGATTCCATCTAAAATAAGTGGCACAAGCGAAGGAATGGTCTGGCGACAAGGAAAGTATTGAGCCGCTTGCCTTTGAGCGTAGAGCACAGAATTAACCAGTAACTCTCGGCGGGACGATTGGTTAGGTATCTCGTTAAGAGAACATTACGTTATATAAGTGCGTTCTGATATTTCAAAACATAATTACAATTTGAGTAGTCCTCATTATGGTCTATATACATACACATGATGACAATGACAACTTTATCTGCTGGTTTGTAATAAAACTTATAATAAACTTCAAAATAACCGACCAGTGAGCTGGTTCGTACTGAATATCTTTACGGTTAGCGCAACAAAACGAGAGGACGGTATGCAGACAGAAAAAAGATAGGATATGATAACGCAAGATATAATAGGAGATGAGATAGGCAAAAGGGACATAGGTTGAAACACACACACATATACAGTGTCGTAGTCTTTCAACAAGGCGGGTTGTTCGTAGAAACTTTAGCAGCGCGTTCGTCACTTTCTGGCGTGAAGCTCGAACGTTCCGGCCTTCTAAATGGATTCTCGGAAAGCGGCTGGTCATCGAGGCGTGCAAACACTGCTGAAAGGCACTGTCTCTGAAAGCTGCAGGGAGGACACGTAATGGCATGTAATGTGTTCAATAGTTTCCTCGTTGCCCCAACGGTCACAGGCAGCACTGTCTGCCGTTCAGTTGGGAGAAGCAAAGGCATTTGTAAAAGGACACTGCTATAGCCACAAGTGGCTGAGAATGGTTCTCACTGATCGGGATAGTCCAGATGAATTTTGGAATGTAAGGGACAGGTTTAGGTGCTGAAGGCCAGCATGTAGTAAACTGGGCGTATTCCACCTATATCGTGCTACATCACGCGCTAGTGTGGGAATCATTGCTGCTGCGCCACTTTTTGACAGTGGAATTGGTTCCTGCACGCCATTTTTTGAGCCTCTTAGGAGCAGCACCGGCTCGTTCGTTGCTGATGGTGCCGTAGTGGCCCGATAACCACTAAAATGTGATAGGACTCCCTTTATGTGTTAGTTGATGGTACAGTTGTCTTACTTACAGCATTAATTGGTCTTGTGGTCCACGACGTACAGCAAACAGTGGCTACAGGGCTTACTTCGAATCTCTAGATACGCTCCAGTTTAGGGGTGATTCCTCGTTGAATCCTTAAAAGTGCGCTACGGAGTGCCTCAATCTCCGCGGCAGTCGACGTTGTCTTATGAGACGTTCTAAAGTGAACGTTTTCGGTTTTTGCGGGAAAGTTCACAGCTTCTGCAGATCCTCCAGCAGCCGCCGTGTCATCAGTGTAAAGTTTACGATAGTCATTGCATTCGTCACGGCCGCTATTTATTTAACGGCCATGATATTCGCCGTACAGCATGAGCGTAAACACAAGCTGTCGGCCAGATCTGCCTTTCTCTGAACACCTGCTAGCGTCAGTCGAAGTTTGAGCCGGTCCAAACACCGCGGAGTTGTCAGGAGTCATTCAGCAAGCGTGTAGTTTTTTGAGAGGCATTCTTGGTAAGCCGATATCGTCTTACGAAATGAGGCACTGGGCAGGTCTTCGGGAAGCAAGGCGACGCAGTGTGCGAAGATACAAGCAAGGTGTCTACTATGCGCTCTAAGCACCTCCAAGTGATGTGAATCGGGGCTGGATCATCCTCGGCAGTTGTAATGATCTCAACTGTTGATGTGAGGCGTGGCAATCCAAGACCAACTCCGAGTACCGGGCCCTGAGCGGGCCCGGTGTGCCACCCTCTGGCTATGCCACTGATTCAAACATCAATGGTCGTCGACTGGCCTATTGTGGCGACTGCGCGCTGCCACGCGCGTGTGCTACTGCGGTGATGGCGGTCCATTGAAGTAGCGCATGGCAACGCTTCATATCTTCATGCTGGTAGCTTGGTACACACCATTATGCCGCGTAATGCAACAGCGGCCTTGAAAGCATGAACCACTGAAAGGGATCCCAGTGCCTGTTGATATTTTCTTTCACGTTTTTGTTTGCTTATTGCTTCTTGAGCAACAAATTTGTGATTTCCGGATAGAGGGCTCTATGCTGGCCCAAATTGTTATTTATCAAATTCTTAAATTTTACGGCTATAAATATAATCAGATTATGAGAGAGACAACGCAGCGGTGGACTTCAGAGAACTTCGACTCCTTTGTGTTCATTAACGTGAATTTAAGTGAGAGTGCACGAGCATTTGTGCGATCTGCCACCGTTTGAATGTGGCATGAACGTAGCAGAATTATTGTGTTTCGCTGCATTAATAACTGTGTTTTCCGCGATAGGACTCACTTAGTGCAAATATACCGTGGAAGAGGCTGCTGCGTACTCGATTCTGTCATCTGAAAAGAAACGCTTTTTTTTTTTTACTATTCAAACTTCTTTCACGACTTTTGAGTTTAGCGACAGCTCCCAGAGAGAAAACCATCACTAGCAGCTTCAACGAGAACAACTACAATAACAGTAAGAGCAGCCCAAATTCAACGCACCCACTACTATTTCCGGGAATAAACAGAACGCACCGTATGGAAACGCGTTTTCGCCTTTCCTATCACACCGGCTAACTGTGAATTCTTGAGACGACATCCAGGTGCGTGGAGCAGCTACTTCAGAAACCTCGCAGCGAGTGTCTTCGTTTTACATTTGCGTTGTTCGGCGTTTTCGATTATTTGCTGTCTTTTTCTGACGTGCTTCTCCGATATGCGTATTTTGCCAGGTGTCATTTTTTTTTTTTTTTGCAAGTCGCGCATACGCCGTTTTTCCCCCAGCTTTCCATGGAGCGCGCGTGTGTGCCGGCAGGCGTGTTTGAGCGTGCATCTCAGGCGCGATGCCTCGCGTCCTACACCGTGAATTGAGGCGATAAGCGCACCAGGCACACCCCTCCTTAGAAAAAGATGGCGGTTTGAGACGCCGAGCAGTCGCGCAGAAGTACGCCACTCCATATACGCATATAAAGGTTGTTCGAAACTAAGCTTTGTGGTTTCCTTAAAATTCAACACTTGGGTTGTACGTGAAAAACACCCTTGCGGATGAGTTCTGTATCCAGGGGGACCCAAAGTGAGACAATAATTATCGCTGTCAGCCGTCCGGTTAACTACAATTGAGTAATGAACTCTTTTAGTGGCTTTTTAATGTTCGTATTGAAAAGTGGGACGCGGTCGCGTTTCCACGCTGTTCAACTTGGAAGAATTCTTCAAGAATGACGGCGGTCCGAGATATCCCGCTCCATAGTTTATTTGCGGTTTGCATGATTACGCATCTAAGGCAGTGAGCCTTGGTCACGGCCTTGGTGCAAAGCTCCTCCCCGATGTGCCGTGGCAGTTGCGCGCGGCGTTTAATCTGACAACGGGTCGAAGACATATGAAAAGATGATAACGGTTACCCCTTTACTACCAGCTAGTGATAGCAAGCTTTCTTATAATATAAAAAAACGGGGAACCTCGCAAACAAAGCTGGCTTCACCATTATCGAGCAGGACGATATACTTGAGCTCTCATGTATTACGAGACCTGAAGCTATAATGTGCGAATATAACAGCACGCATTTGCTACGCGGATGTGTTTAGGCAACAAAGCGCATTTGCCTTTTAAATAAACACTAAATCTAATTAAGTGCAACAATGAATCAGCTTAGACTGATAAAATGTACTCTGAGAACTCTGATGCTGTTAATTTCACCATCATAGGTTTGTTAATAGAGGAGAAAATCAAGGTCAATGTATCGCTTTTAAATCTCACGCCGAAATCTGCGGCGGAACGTCACGGATTTCAAGGCGTATTTTTCGTATTTTGCTAACATTGGCTCAACGAAATTTTAAGAAACTTGGTATGCTAAGTCTATGGCGCCCTCAGGGGACAATGTACTTCCTTATAACTGATTGGGAACTGCGTAGGACCTAGTAAACGCCGTCAAAATCTATGACGCCCCGACGTTTGGTGCGGACATTTCACGGTGGCGTCGTCACCAGCATTTTCTTTTTGCGCGTCTTCTCGCTTACCAAGCGTCAAGCGTCTTCTCGCGGCAAGCGTGGGCATTTTGTAATTGTGAAAGAGTAATTTACTAATATGAGAAAAATATTTTGTCTCTTTAGTGTTCCTTTTATTGACACACGCCGCGTAACTTTGCACGTATAGTAAAGAACCCTTCATTGTATCTTAGAACACTGCAACCCACGCAGCCTCGTCACGAGAACAGAGACCTCGGTGGCGCCAAATCACTCTCCTCATCTTCGCTCGCTCATCCAAACCCTCATATATTATACCACAGAAGAGTTAATACAGATTCTTTTCTAGCCACGTGAGCAATTGTGGGAAGCGAAGAGCCGTCGCAATCGTTATCATGTGGTCATGAAAGCGGCAAGTGCTGATGACGTGAACTAAGCGACAGAAAGGCAAGCGCAAAGAAGTCTGACAACCATAGAAGGCTATTGCAAAGATAAGGAAGAATTCATTGATGGAGGCAGCTTTTACAGACAGAAACGCTTTCCCCTTGCGATTTGCCCGCGCAGCCTGTGTTAACATCGATGTATAATTAATGTCTGTCAGACATCCGCTCTTCCGTGAGCCTCCGCTGGGATTCGGAAAATCCAAGCACGGTAAGGCAAAACCTCGCGAAGAGCACGGTTCGGTAGTGTATAGGAGACCAAGTGTTTTCTCACTGCTCGCTTCTTGTGATTACCTTCCAAAGAGAAGGAGCGTCAGATTTTCTCCGTAGTTCAGCTGTGGCATTCTCACTTTTTTCTCTTTTTTTTTCTAAAGTGTGGTGGCGAGCGTTTTATGTGTATTTTTGAGGCGTTTTGTCAAAAAGAAATGACCTCATCAACATTGCTTTCTCTGGGACGTCTTTCTTTTTATACATACAGTCTTCGCTTACGGGGACGACACTTGGTTATGTCCGCCTGACGATAAATCAATTATTTACGGAATTCACTTTCCTGAAGTGAAATGATTTATGCATCCAGAAAGCTTCAATAACCGTTATCGACATTCTTCTGCTTAGCAAGGAAGTGTAGGTGTTTTAAGTCGTTTTTTAAGTGTGCTGAAAGAAAGAAAGAAAGAAAGAAAGAAAGAAAGAAAGAAAGAAAGAAAAGAAAGAAAGAAGAAGAAAGAAAGAAGAAAGAAAGAAAGAAAGAAAAGAAAGAAAGAAAGGAAAGGAAAGGAAGAGGAAGGAAAGGAAAGGAAGAAGAAAGAAAGAAAGAAAGAAAGAAGAAAGAAAGAAAGGACGAAAGAAAGAAAGAAGAAAGAAAGAAAGAAAGAAAGAAGAAAGGAAAGAAAGGAAAGAAAGGAAGAAAGGAAGAAAGAAAGAAAGAAGAAAGGAAGAAAGGAAGAAAGGAAAGAAGGAAAGGAAGGAAAGGAAGGAAAGGAAGGAAGGAAGGAAGGAAGGAAGGAAAGGAAGAAAGGAGGAAAGGAAGAAAGGAGGAAAGGAAGAGAGGGAAGGAAGGAGAAAGGGAAGGAAGAAAGGCAAGGAAGAAAGGAAGGAAGAAAGGAAGGAAAGGAAGGAAGGAAGGAAGGAAGGAAAGAAAGGAAGAAAGGAAGAAAGGAAGAAAGGAAGAAAGGAAGAAAGGAGGAAAGGAGGAAAGGAAGAAAGGAAGAAAGGAAGAAAGGAAGAAAGGAATAGAGGAAGAACGGAAGAAAGGAAAGAAAAGGAAGAAAGGAAGAAAGGAAGAAAGAGAGAAAGGAAGAAAGAGAGAAAGGAAGAAAACGGAGAGACGGACAGAAAGATATAAAGTAAAAGAGAGAAAAATTCTTGCCGAAAAAAAAATTGTTCACGCGGGCGGAGTGCAAACCCGCGTGCGCTCGATTCGAAGACGAGCGTCTTCACCACAGAGCTATTCAGGCACTTATTTTTTAAATGGTGTTTATTACAAATGTGCCGAATATATATATATATATCTATATATTCAAGGCCGCCACTGTAAGCGTATCTAAACGACTTTTATGAACTTAGAAGTACTCGTTGCTGGGCTAGTTGGTTCATCATACTCCCACATACTTCAACATACTAGAATTCGTACGCCACCTCAATATTTATTGATAAGCGGCGTGAGTAGAGGAGGGATGGGAAAGGTGCCTTGCTCCCTCTCCCTCCTCTCTGCAAGCTTTATCACGGGAAGTTAGGCGTATCTAGAGTGAGTTGCGTCTTTCATAAAAATGTCCTGACTGGATTGCAACCACTGATAACTCGTGTATGAAGTTACCATATCAAAAGTGCCACGTAGAGCACCGATTATGTGAGGTATTGGCATTAAAGAGCCTTAACACTATGGTCAAAAAAGCTTCACTCAAAAATTCACTCAGACTCAGATCGGGCCGCGAGTCTAATCATTGTTGGGGTTTAACGTCCCAAAACCACAATATGATAATGAGGGATGCCGTATAGTGGAGGACTCCGGAAATTTCGACCACCTGGAGCTGTTTAACGTGCACCTAAATCTAAGTACACGGGCCTCAAGCATTTTTGCATTCATCGAACACGCGACCGCCGCGGCCGGATTCCTGATCCTCACGACCTTCGGGTCAGTAGTCGAGCGCCATCACCACTAGACCACTGTGGCGGGTCGAGCCGTGAGTATCAGTGAGTCTGGGTGAGTAATATTTTGAGGAGTTGGAGTGAGTCTGGTTGAGGAAAATTTCGGTGAGTCTCAGTCCGAGTTAGTCCTAAGCGTAAGATATATTGACGCGAGTGAGTCTGAATGAGGTGCACTTTTTTTTTTTTTTGCTAACATATGTCTGATGGTCGGACGGGCACCGACGTCGCACGTACTGCACGTCACTAGTGGTGACATCACCATCAGTTCCGCCTCGTGCTCCTCCTCGTTCTCCAGGCGTTGCCTATGATGACTTTGGGTTTTCCTTGAAGCGGCATACGCGCGCCGCTCAGACAGGACATCTTCAGTGAGAGCTGCGCCCATCCTGGCCTTGTGCACCAGGACTTGCGCGCCCCGAGGAAGTCGTTCTGGCAAAGGGTGGCCGTTGCGTGGTACTTTCGCCTTGAGCGCCTGCTTTGCCTGCAGTTTGAATGGCTCGCGCTTCTCGACTTGGTCTAGGCGCACATGAATGAGAGGGACTGGGACCAGGGACGATGAGGGGGCACAAATTTCGAATTGCCCGGATAATAGAAAAAAAAGACAGTTTTGTAGACTACATGGCGAAAGAGAGTGGGAAGCACGGACATAGGTGAAGGATGAGACAACACAAACGTTGACTACCATCTCAAAGGGCGCACAGTGGTGGAAACAAAGACGCAGAACTCATCTGCGCAGCATTCACTTTAAATACAAGGATATAATCGTATTTAATGGTCAATTGTCTTTAATACTAGTGGGAGCGCGTGTGTGAGCCAGCTGTCAATCATCTTGCATAGAGAAGAAATGAAATGTCTATATTATTATTGTTGGGCTTTAACGTTCCAAAACCGCGATATGATTATGAGAGACGCCGTAGTGGAGGGTTCGGGAAACTTCGGCCACCTTGGGCTCTTTAATGTGCACCTAAATCTAAGTACACGGGCCTCAAGCAGTTTCGCCTCCATCGAAAATGAGGCCGCCGTGGCCGGGATTCTATCCTTCATCGAGTACCCTAACCACTAGGCCGCCGTGGCGGTTGAAATGAAATATCTCAGTCGAATTATCTCTCGAAATACTTCACGTCTGCCAGAATGAACACGCTCGCGTTCCATACCTGAGCCTGCGTAGATCAGTTTCGCGTCTTCCCTTTTTTTCGCCACTGTGAGCTCTTTCACTTGACAGTCTGTGTTGGTGTTTTCCTGACTTCGCTCCTATGTTAGTGTTTGCACACCCACCCTTTTTCGTAGTCAGTACATATACCAACTAGTTCAACTCTCTGTAATTTTAAGCTTCATTTGCAGAAAAAATTCTGCGCATAATAATAACGCGAGGTATCACAGCTTCAGAACATTGTGCGCTTAGATTTACCTCACCAAATTACTTTGGAAAGAGGCTAAAATTTTATATACACCAGATGTCTGGAGAATTTATGATGGACGTACACTCGTCACTATTATTATTGCTCCACTAATAACACGTGCCCGATGAGGTTACCGATTGGGCTCAAGTCTGATTTGATTCTCTATGCATTTATAATCGGCTGTTGAAACTGATGTACATAAAAGTTTTCAAACGAATTTTTCAGGTTATCTATGCTTACCCCTAGTTTCAACAACAAAGGTCTGGAAGATATCGAAGCGGCAGCCTTAATAACCTTTATATGAAAGTTATGTAATGCCTGTGTATAAGGACTTATTATGCTCAGGCACTGCAGCAAGTGTGCTTCTTTTGCTGCATTTTTGTCGGCTTTGGTTGGGAGTTACCTTCACGAAGGCATACACAACGTTAATTGTAGTGACGGACAGTGTGGCATGCGAGGTCTGCGGCACAGACAGTGCGGCACCGAGGTCGGTGCCCACACGTTCTGTTCGTGTTATTTCTGTGCCTTCGTAAGCGTCTACTGTGTACCGCCCATGCAGCGCAAAACTCACCAACCGATGTTCAACTTATACCAAATATCCCAAAGGAGTGCTTTATTGAACCGAATAAGACATTGACCATTCCCTATTGCCACCGCGCTCGATTTGCCTCTGAAAGACGAACACTTTCTGACGCGTTGTGTCGAATAGACGATCAGCCGCTCTCCGTGAAGGTGCTGCTGTAGCGCCGTCCTCATCGCTCATTGGCTCACAAGACAGTGAAGGCTTCATGTGCTTTTAGAGGACTACATGACTATATATATGTGAACGCCTATGACTATATTGTGCAGTGCTACCGTCACATACGCTTCAGCACATTTACTGATCTCTTTCTTCTTTTCTTTTCCTCCTCCTCTCTCTATCTCTCTCTCATTTTTTACACTCCCCTTTCTCATTCCCCCAGTGTAGGGTAGCCAACCGGGTATGTGTCTGGTTAAGCTCTCTGCCTTCTCTCTTCCTTCCTTCCTTCCTTGTGCTGTCATGTTGTCAGGCAACACTAGAGTCTAGAAGATGTGTTGAGGCAGGCCCGTAGCCAGGGGGGGGGGTAGCTCCCCCCCCCCCGAAATTTTGGTGAAATACGTGTTTTTACCAAAAATAAATAAAAATAGGTGTTTTTCTAAAAACAATCAAGGTTTTCAGAAATTACCACCCCCCCCCCCGAAAAAAATTCCTCGCTACGGGCCTGGTGTGAGGTCAGGCGCATTTCACGAAAATCTTTTTTTTTTTTAATCCGCGTTTTATCACCCTACAGAACCGTCCCTTAGATCGCGCGTAAAGTTATTTTTTTCCTGTATTTGTTTGCGCAGAGGGCGCCGACGCAATTGTCGCCTACATACTCAATTTCACCTACACAAGCAAAATAAGTAAGAACTCTCTTGCTAGTTGACTACAACTAGCAAGAGAGTTGAAATCGAAGCTTCGCATTGCAAGACAAAAGGCATTTCGCCCGACTCGTTCACTTTCGCGTCTAGAGAGCCTGCCGTATTCTCACACGAAGAAGTGCATCTCTGCTGACACAGGTGACTGAGAAGTCGCATGCATAATGTACCACATCTTACGGAGAGCCGAGAAAAAGCGGAGTCCTTCGAAGCTTCTACCGAGCTCCGTCCACACAACATGGAGCTTTACGCCTGATGCATTATGCAAAGCATAGTCACAGCTTTGTTTGCAGGCGAGTGAGTGACACAGAATGCGCTGACGTCACTTCATTGTCTGTTATGCTACTTCTCCGCAGCTACTTCGCAGCTACTTCGTATGCATCATGCGGCTCTATAGTTCCTGTAAAAATGTTTACGTTTTCACCCCACTTTGACGATGCTGTATGCTGCCTTGACGAGTAGTTTGGCCCGCTCGGTAAGGGCAACTCGGTAATAAGCCTGAATAGACAACAATTTCAAAGAAGGTGAGAGAACGAGCGCTTAGTGCAAATCGTTTGTACTGTCGGCGTGTAAACTGTGTGCGGGAAGGGAAAATCTGCATAATGGCAAACTTGTCCAACTCGGTATCTTCTGTTAACGTTCGGCAGATTTCGATGCGTTAACTAGTGAGAGGTGTACAGGACCGCCACGACATCATCCTATGAATGATTCGCCAAGTATATATTGCGTTCTGTTCCACATTCCTGCGCTCACTAACCTGCCTGTCTTTCCGCTTGTTTTATTCCTTCCTTCCTGTGCGCAACGGACCCCGCACGGCGCATTCAAGAGGGACACGCTAAACGGCATACCTATAGAGACCATACATTTGTTGAATCATCGAGACAAAGTGTGGCGCTAGAGAGGAACAACCAGGGATAATTCCAGCAAGGCTAGATCCTCTTTTACTTAAAACGGAGTTTTTGCAACCAGGTATGTCCTGTTGGATCAGCGTAACCCTTCTTTGCCAATAGTCCATAATGCATATCTGGCACTCAGACGACACGAAGTAGGGAAGCCCCAAATATGTTTAGGTAGACTTGCCGTGCTTCGCTCTGCATATCTCTTTTTATCTTCGAAGAAGAAAGAAGAAGGCACACATTAGCTTCATCCACCATTGTGCTGAAACTATAGATACAACTTTTCTCAATGTTGTGTATATGTCCCCTACATGAAGCTGTCTTTCGCTATAGACCGTCGGGTCGTTTTAGCACTATACATACATACGGAAAAGAAATGCCCTTTAAACTTAAATTCTGGGAAGCGAGATTCCGACGTTTCAACAGGAAGTATAGGGGCAGCGCAACACGTTTTCTGCATGTTTAACGAGCGCCCAGCAACGACGTCGCCAAGATGCCACAGGCACGTCGTTTTTTTTTTTTTTCCTCATCGGGAAGACAGCAAGGAGAGTTGTCGCTTTCGAGGCTGCCGTGTCTTAGAAGCGAAGCTTAATTTTGTGGCCTACCCGCGGTGGACACCAAGATTACTCAACGTCTTCTGCATGGTGCCGCGCGAACGAAGGCAGTGGCCCCTCTGTATACCGCGTGCACAGAGCGTATGCGCGTCGCATTCAAAGAGGTAAAGCAACTAACGATGTCGGAATGCGTGGCTGTCGTGGGCAGCTATGGCTGGCCGTGCCGTAATTAACGGAGCTCAAATCCGTTAGTTCCGTGCTGCGCTCAAAGAACAGTGAGCGCAAATTTTTGTACCAACAGAGACGAATAGCTTGCGTTGACGACGCTTACGCCAACTTGGACGCACTTTCTTTTTTTTTTTCTCTCGCAGTCTAGGCGTGTAGTTTTTCTAAACGCATGCGGAAAATATATATGGAACATAAAGCAATTAAAATCATCATTTGCTGCAGCTGCTCTGGAACAGCTTCAAGAACAGCTTAATTAAGAAAGATATCCACTCTTCTAACATAATCAGGCGCTGCTTTTCAAGCGCGCGTGTAGCTTTATACATTATAATTCTAACCGTGCTACGAAAATTCGTGTTTCAGGTGTGGTAGAATAGCCCCACTGATGGGCAGGGCTGGCCAAGTGGGCGATATCTGTGGTCGCATGGTAGGAGCTGTTTAAAAAAGAAGCCGCGTGGCTCATATAATTGACTCGCGACATCATCACCTCCTGGATAGTTCCATTCTGTGCATTAATATTGTACAGAAGCAGTGAGCTTCACTGCTCAGGGAAGACATAAGAAATTGAATTTGTGATCCCCGACTTATATCGTTATGAAGTACATCTGATACTCACTGGCGTTTGCTTCGTGTGCGTAAGTAAGGACAAAGAAATATGCATGAAAATGAACAGCTTATGTTTTAATTGACGACTTTCATCAAAGCAGCTTCATGACGCTGTGCTTTCTACACTCGCAGCACTAATTCAGTGGCTTCGGCAACACGGGGCGCCGAAATACTATGTTGAAGTGCAATACATGAAAGAGCATCTTATTTGGGGTTGCTTAAGTCTGTAATGGGATTTCTATAAAGATGATTGCCATCATCGAGGTCGCAGGGTCAATAGCGGGCCAGGGAGGCCACACTTGGATGGGGGCGATATTCAGACATCGTTGTAAATAAACTAATTTCAATTGAATTCCGTTCAATTCAACGTTCGTGCGCTTATATTTATGCGCACCTTACACATCACATAGTGTCAAAATTTATACAGCATCAGTCGCTGCTGTATCTCCCATAGTTGCGGTTTATATTCGAGGTGTTACAGTGCCATACGTCGGCAAAAAAAGTGGAGATCACCGAGACTCACTCAATAAATATATCTTGCGCTTTAGGGTTCACTCGGAATAACACTCACCAAATTTTTACTCAAGTGTACTCACTCGGACTCAGACTCACTGAAATATTACTCACCTGTACTCACTCATACCGGACTCACGGCTCGATCTTAGTCCGATTGAGTCCAAGTGAGTCGATTCATGAGTTGATTTGCCGACCCATGTTAGACACTCTGACCACGTCAATTTTGTTTTGTGGCTTTTCAATTCCAAGGTACAAAATCTATCGAGAAGCACGTTGCTTCCATTATATCTGATAAGATAAAAGCAGAGCAAGCTACAGTAGCTCGAAACTTTCTTCGTACTAATGTACCAAAATGCAAACAAAAAGTGAGGCAGTGACAGTCACGAACGCAGATGTGACGTCGCGTGCATAATAAGTTATAGTGGAAGACGCTGGTAGATATCGAAATATTTCTTTCCTGCCACTCAATCCGAGCGCCGTCATTTGTTTTTGTGCTCATGTTTTACGCACAGTCACCTCTGAGGTGCATCAATTTTTTACGCACGTCATTGAGGGGTAAACGGGACTGAGAATAGAACTTTTATCTCTCCTGTCAACAGTGCTCTTTGTTATATATTCGTTTGTATTACTACGCGAAAAAAGCCGCAAAAGTGTCAGACTTTGAAGGTAAACAAACAACGATAGAATAACATAAGGTAGCACTTTCAATGCATCCGCACCAGAATATGTGAAGCAGCAAAGAAAGTGCGCGGGATCGGGCTGGGTAATATGGTTGTAATAAAATTTTCTACAGCTTCTACATTCTGACATATATGTGACCGATGCCAACTTAAAAAGAAGCTGAAAATTGTTCTCAGATGAGTAAATATTAAAAATAATAAAGAACAGCGAGGTGTCATCAGCGGGTCACACTGGAAACAAGGGCTGCGAAACACTGAATAGTGCGATCATTCGTTTCATGATACGAGCACCTGCTAACCAACGATTTTCGTACGAGCTCTGGCTGCCAAAAAGCCTTGGGGCATGCGGAACGCTTTAATTTCATTCTAAAAAGACAGGGCGTCCAAACATGGACAGAAAGAAAAAGTCAGGACACCACAAACGCCGTTTGTGGTGTCCTGACTTTTTCTTTGTGTCCATGTTTGGACGCCCTGTCTTTTTAGAATGAATACTTACCAACTAGCCCAGCTCTCTGTTATTCTAAGCTTTAATTTCTGTTCATATGAGTGATCATCCGTGAAAGTAAAGCAATGGTGCAACCCTTGTTTAGCATCTAGCTGTAGAACATTTGCTTAATCACTTTCTAAACCATCGCTTCACACGCTCGGACTTGCGCATTAGATCTGCATTAATTTTCTCATATATTTTTCTCTCCTCATAATGCTGGCATTATTTCAGTACAAACACAGTTCTGTTGCAAAATTTAAGCGTCAGAACATTCGCACTCCGAGCTCCGCATTGGCGAGTGCGGAAGGGGAGTCAATTTTGGGATGGGCTCGCGGGGCGAAAAGCGACAACGGCCTACAAAAGGGGTCCGCGTCGTGGCTCTGACACTGGTGGCGACACTTCGGGACGGGGCATCTCTGCTCGTTAGCACCAGCGAGCCGCCGGGGTGCGCTTTCGTAAGCAAGCAGTCCCTTTCTCGCACATCCTTATCACCGAGTCTGCAGGCCATCGCAGCAACCCTGCGCGCCGCCTATGTTGCCAACAGCGAGACACCGGCCTCCTCACAGACGACACCCAGGCGTCGACTACGGCGCATGCAGCTTTTCGAGGGTCCGCCTCAGAAAAGAGGCATATTGCGTGCAGTTTTTCTCTTTTTTTATCTCTGGAGTTGTATGAAAAGAGTACATGCTCCCGACTGCGGTCGCAAACAAGCGACGTTCCTTGGAGCAGGAGGAGCGAGAAAAACGAACGGCCTTTGAGCACCGCGTCCAAATGGAAGTCTGGAAGAATAATCAGGCTCGCGTTGACCCCGACTTCCTCTCTCTCTCTCTCTCCCCCTCTCTGCCTCTGTTTCCGTTTGTACCGTGAATGAGGACGTCGAGAGTTCAACGCGCTTTGGTTGCGAAGCGACGGGTCGTTCGCGCCCCTTTGTTGCTGCAGGTCTGACTTTGCCTTCACGGCATGGTTGTGCGTTAGGCGAGAAAATTATTAAGGCGAAATACCTTATATGCTTCATCAACCGCGAAAAGTCACCGTCAGCGGCGTCAATATGAGCGATGCAAAAAAGAAACATCACCACGTGATGCGTCACCCTATGTTAGCATGAAGTCACAGGCCATCAAATTTTGGGACTTCATCATGACGCCACTGTGTCTTCACTATGCTGTCACATAGTGTGGGGTCTTCATGATGATGTGATCACATGGCACCGTCGCGTGGTCAAATGTGGGCCGATCTCGGAGGCACTGTATAACCACATAGCATGCAGAAAGCTTCCAATGCCTGCGATCCAAGAGGGTCGTAAAAAAACCACGTAGAAGGCTCCGTGTGACCTTTTTCGCGTGTGTGTCCCTGCAGCTAGCTTGCCGTCTATTCCGCGCTACCTCGTGATATGCGTTGCTTAATGGTCTGGCTGCTTTCAGTGATCATTGAAGAAAAAAACATCAATATCGCAATTCGGGCACGCTTTCCTCGGTCATCACGACTGGTCGAGAATTTCCGACTGCGTAAACTTCGCCAGAAGAGTGACCAGCAGTCGCCCATGCTCCTCGAAAACGGCTGACGCCAATCAAGGACGCCACTCGTAAAAATCAGAAATCCTGTTCATTTAAGCGCCTCTTTAACGAAATCAGGGACCGATTTCACGGGCACTGAAAAGTGTGAAAAAGTCCGGGACGTCCTGCGTGAGATACCCCGAAAGAACGATGACGGTGACGTAACCGATATGACCATGACGAAGTCAGAGCAGCCGCGTCAGCCACATTTCTCTGACCCATACTTGAAACAAAGAAAAGCCGTATTTCCGAGAGAAACTAGGACAGTGATTGCTCAGATGAGAGCTACGCTGAGAACAAGAAGATACTTGAGCCACAGAAGGCGCAGGGAAAGATTGTTGTTGTGTTCTTGTTGAAATGTTAGAAAGATAACTAAACAAGACAGTGAACTAGACAACTCGAGGTAGGCCTGAGACGGTATGGCCGTCAACTTCTTTTATCTCCTTAGATTTTTGCGTAGCTACTTCACGTATCTCGGCTATCACAGCTCAAAAATCTAACCGAATTTACCATTCTTCAAGATTACAACTAGCTACCGGATCCTTTAGCGATCTACTCTAGTGCTTCGCTCGTCGGTAGCGGAACCCGCTGCAAGTTGAAGGAAGGCGTTGCCTGAGTGTGCGTTTCATCATTCCTTGCACCTTTCAGCATCCATAATTGAGCGATCCAAAGAATGAGGCAGAACTTCGAGGTAACACGGAGGCTTTAAGTTATAAGAAATCGCCGAACAAGGACTGTCACAGGAACCAACATTTACGCAAACAAAATCGTCTTCTTCAGAGCAGTGTCTTTGACTAAGGCAAGTTGCCGCCGTGAATCTCGCTGTTTCAAAGTTTTTGAGAAATTCTTTTGCACAAAAACAAAATTGCTTGGCAAAAGGCTGCCGCTCTCATATTATTCATTCATTCATTCATTCATTCATTCATTCATTCATTCATTCATTCATTCATTCATTCATTCATTCATTCATAAAATACGACTATCACGGCAGGTGGTTGTCAACTGTAGCGGCAGTAATGCACTAATAATCGATAAAAAAACACGCGCTACACATACACACAAAATAAAAACAATAGAATACAGTGCATCAAAAACAAACAATTATTGTGTAGTACGTACAGGCAATGCATGCATCTTTAAGCAATACAGTCACGTACAAGCGCCAAGTACAAGGAGAATGAAAATTTAAATAAACAAACAAGCCCCTGTGAGAAGAGAACGAAAGACAAAGAAAGAAATAATAGAGGCTCCTGCATACACTTACAGCCTCACCCGAGCCTGCCGGCAACAGGGCACTTGTGATTAACATCCAAGCATTAGAGTCACCGTTACTACAACATGCATCATCTCTGTTATGCTTCAGTTTGAGTAAAACCACACCATATCTGCGGGCATTTCCTGCCGCTGCATTACAGCATGTAAAAAAGGTAAACAGCAAAATCAAGCACGGGCCTCTGTAAGCGTTTTTTTTTCTTTTTTTTTTCTCGGAAGGTTACCCGCAGGCACAACATAGTTTACAACACAGCGCAAAAGCGCGAGGGAGGAGTGGATTGATCTTGCAGCTGCCGGAAGCCATTAATATTCATGTCAGCCAGATCGCTCTACATATTTCACATGGTATTTTGCTTCGTGCGGAGGTAGGCGCGTGCCTGTGCTACCTAGACACACCTCTTTCAGAATACGGTGAAGCGCTAGCTGTTACATTGGTAGGGGTTTGAGGACATTTAAAAACGCTTACATCTGCAACCCATAAGGATGCACACTGTTTTCTCTTCGGCATTTATCTCTCCTTTTCTTCTTCATGTCCTTCATTGTAGTTCTTCATTGGTTAAGTAGCTCAGAATGTCTAAGCGTAACCTTGGCTCAATTTTGATATCTCACCCTCTAACGACCGCGCTATTGAGCGGCAAAACTAGTGCGCGGAGTATCCGTTGCAGCTACACCTCTTTGTTCTCTGATCCATTGTGATGTCGCCCTATTTTTGAAGGCGAAAGCCTTAGATGCCTCATCAAACGCGAAAATTGGCAGGCGTCCCGCGTCCCGCGCCGGGGCCAACACGAGTGGTGCAAAAAATCGTCATCACGTGAAGACGTCACCGTATGACGTCGTCATGACGTCACATACCGCCAAAATGTGTGACGTCATCATGACGTCACTGTGACGTCACATCACGGGAAGTCACATGTTGGCGTCATCACATGACATCATCGTTTGGTAGAAAGTGGACCGATGACGGAGGCAGTGCAAAACCAGGTGAGACGCCTCCGATCCCGGAGGCAGCGCAAAAGCAGGTTAGGTGCAGAATGTATTGATCCTGCCTCGCAGTGGCGAGGCAGGATCAATACATCGACTGAAAAGAAAAAGGAGATGGTTTTCGCCTTCCAGTTGTCTTAGGTGACTGCACAAGGGACCCTGTGATTGTTTTATTATTAAACGTGTTTAAGGAGAGGTTGGTGTCTAGGTGTGGCTCCGGCTATTCCTCTTCTCTTACATGATAGTTTTCATCTTTGCGTTTTCAAGAATCACAAAGCAGTAGACATTTACGCACGAATGGACATTCACACGCCTAATCCCAGTCCTAAAATAAATGTCCACGCGATAGGAAAGTTCACACATCATAAATGCTCACACACACGAAACATACACATCGTACAGCGTCTCCGTGTTAAGCCTTCCATTTTTCCGCTACATTGCACGTTCCGTGGTTCCTAATTTCTATTTTTTTTTATGGGAGCTCACACAGATAGCTTAAATTAAAATGTCGTAAATTATTGGGCATTGAGACACAGTTCCCGACATGCTGCGAGGCATATACGCTAGCGGCTAACACGAACACATTGGAAGCAAGCAGCCCACTGCGTAAATCATCATCAGCGTCATCAGCCTGACTACATCCACTGCAGGGCCAAGGCCTCTCCATCCTATGTTTCGCCAATCAACCCGGACCTGTGCTTGATGCAGTCACGTTATCCCCGCAAACTTCTTAACCTCATCTTCCCAGCTAACTTCCTGCCTCCCCCTCGCGTGCTTGGCTTCTCTTAGAATCCATTCTGTTACTCTTAATGACCAGCGCTTATCTAGCCGTTTGGCTAGATGTCTTGTCCATGCACGTTTCTTCCTCATGATTTTGTCTAACACATCCGTAACACGCGCCTGTTCCCTGATCCACTCTGCTCTCTTCTTGTCCCTATAGATTACACCTATAATTTTTCGTTCCATGGGTCGCTGCGTCGTACTGAATTTAAGCTGAACCCTTTTGCTGCATAACTAAAGAGAACGAAAAGAGAGCGACGGGTGAGCGTAATAGAATAAATCTGCCGCTAGCTCTTCGACGTGAGCGAAGCCCCGAAAAACCGTGCGGCGAAAAGGAGCGACACCCCGAAACGGAGACGAAACGTGCGAGCCGCGGGGGATGTCTCATTCCCGGCGAGACGAGATGACTGCGTTTTTTGTCGTTGTTGCGTGTCGTGAGCGCTTGGTGGACAAGATGCACGAGTCCCGAAGGGGAGCCTTAATTCGCTGCTGTCGTTGTGGCAACGCGCCGAGCGCTGGCCTGCGGGAAATAGCACTTAATTGTGCCGCTCGGACCGCAGGGAGCCCCACGATTGCGCCGTTTCTTCTTTTTCTTTTTTTGTTTCTCGCAGTTTCGTTTCTATAGGAACGTTGGAAGTACCGAATGAAACTTGGTCGGTGTGCGTTTCGAATGCTCTCTCTTTTTCCGCGCTGTCTAGTGTGCAACGAAAAAACGAGCGCGTAAATCTGTCGATTCTACGGTTTAGACAGCGAACGTGGATATCCGATGTTGTATTGTTGAGATTAAAAATTAAAAGTTGTGCAGTCCTGCAACGGTTACCAGTGGTCTTGTTGTTGTTGCATTTTGCCTATGGAGTAAAAAGGCAGGCCTGTCTTCATTGGATTAGCTGATGTAATTACGTCACGAGACACGCAGAAATGAGATTAATTCCGCTGACGCAAAGAAAGAGTAATTGGGAATGCCTGAGAGAGGTCCTCGGTTGGCTGTGTTGATTTGATTACGCTTAGCGCAAGATGAAAGCATGCGCTACACCACAGAGCGAGACAGAAAGAGACAAAGAGGGAAAAAATAAAAATCTGTTAGATTATTCAGATTGCGAAATTTGATTTCGTAGCCTGCGCTGGAAAAGTGTAGTACTGAAATACAAATATAAAGTAGGGAGAGAGAAAAAGAGAGAGTTGAGGTGCGAGATCGTAGCTGGTCACAATTACCGCAGCCTTCATAACAGACCAAAACGGTGAAGTATATGGCACAAAGAACACCTGTTGATGACATTTGTGTGAAAGTGTATTGCCTTAGGAAATAGCGGGAGTGTGTATCTTCGTCGTATGATGGATCGTAAGTAGCTCAAAAACTAAATGATGCCTTACGACCTAATTTGGCAGTTTTAGTCTTAAGGATTGAAGATTATAGCATGTGCACCACAGAGATTGTCGCACTGAGGTTTGCCATATTCCTTTTGGCTCGGTGTTCGCGCCTATGTCTATTTCGCATCGAGAATGTCATTGCATGTTACTTGAATGTGAAAAAAGGTTTAGTTGAATAATTCTCTTTGAATGGGACCAACATTTAAAGCAGTTGACACCGTATAGGTAAGATCTGTTTTTGTTTGTTTAATTGTATGTTAGCTGCGGAATATGGCATTCAATCCGTAACGGGCTGTTTAGTAACCGAAACATGAAGTGTTCGCTCCAGATGGGTCTTGTGCATCACTGAGCTGCCTGGGAATAGTTAAGCCTTTAGTCGTGTTTAAAGAGCGAGCGATTTCCACGAAATATTGGTTAAGTTTAAATTCCATGCATCCTGCAGTTGAGTGCACGAAGCGCTGCTGTAGTCGGTCTGATGGGCCTTGGCCAACGCGGTATGCTCATAATTTTACCAAGTGCTCACTCTCATGATTAGTATATTTAGTGGGCACGAGAGTCTCAAAAATATGAGCAGGAAACCAAAAGAATCAACTTGAAAGTTTGTAACTTAAGCGTTGCACTTAGCCTTATTGGATAAGGGGGGGTGGGGGTGGGGGGGGGGGGGTCGTCTTTTGCAAGCAGGGTGCGCGACGCTCTTTAGGAACATCGCGTGAATTCGCCCATCATTAGCGAAGAAAACTCTGGTAGCGTAATGTCGATCCCCTCTATACTTATAAAAGTGGACAGAGAGGAACCTTTTTCGCGTCCAGATTTAAAGGGACCGTGACCTCCGACGAAAGCCATAACGAACGGTATAGCACTTCTATTGCTCGTAAATTTTGTTATCTTGAGGTTTAGCGAAAGAAACGTGGGATGACAGAAGAAGCAGGGACGTACCGCTGCGTCACTGCGCCTTCTGGCATTCTAAGTAATTTCACTGCTCTAAACCCTACACTCTAAAAGAGAGTCCGTTGACTCTTTTTTGAGTTCTGCATTTCCACGAATGTGACTCTCTTTGCAGCTCTCTTTGCAGTTCATTAAACTCTCGTCATAGAACTCTGGGACCCACAAGAGAGTCAACTTGACTCCTTAAAGAGAGTCATATACGGGGCGATTCAGGACTAACCCCGAAAAGAGTAACTCTTCGTTAGAGTGTAAGATTTACGCCGTACCGACTAGCCGGTGGGTCTGTTTCGTCAAATTTTCTTATAATTTCTAACGTGGGACGAAGTCTCTGCTGATTTGATGCGAATAATTGGGAAAGAATGACGTTTGTTCAACACTGCCCTGGAGATTTTATTCCTTGGCCATGGGCTGTCGTAACGCACGTGGACCTGCCATCGCCTCGTTAAGAACACAATTGCATTTTTATTAAATAATCACATGATCTACCCTTCATCTATGTTCCTCTGAGTTAAATCGAACTCCTGGTAAACAAAACACTTTACCCAGGTCCCTTGAGATCCCGTTTCAAGAGAGTCCCTTGCATGCAGTTTCCTAGTGGCCGCTGTGTAAACGCAAATCAAATGGCAACATTTCCATGTTTAGTTTGCACGACTCAACAGAACTTAAATCGGTTTGCCGGACTACTTGGAATGCTATATTTTCACGCATTTGCAGCGCTTATTATTATTATTATTATTATTATTATTATTATTATATTATTATTATTATTATTATTATTATTATTATTATTATTATTATTATTATTATATTATTATTATTGGTTTGCATGCACAAGCACACAGAGGGAAAAGGCAGAGAGCAGACTGACAACTTCACCCAGAGGGACATCTGCCTATGCTTCCGAGAGGAGGGAAGAGATAGAGACATAGGGAAAAAAAAAAGAAAAAACATGCAGACGAAGGAAGGCAAAGGAACGGTATGAACGCTCTTATTGTCCCGTTGCCCTTCTGCCTCTGCATGTCTTTTTTTTTTTTTCTGAAGAGCTGGAAATGCGTCAAGGCTCAACAACACGCTAGCCCAACCCTTGTTTTTGCCATTGTTTTCTTTCGAATGCATTCGCATTAGCGGTTCAGCAGCGTGTCGGCTTGTTATATCTTTCTTTTGTTTTCATTCTATTTTTTCGACCCGTTCGCTTTTCGCGCCTTATGCAGTGCGCAAATGTTCGAGTATCCAAGTAAACACAGTCTGTTGAACTTAGTCCACGGCACTGGCTCAAGTTCACTAGGCGTGAGATTATGTGCCAGCTTTTCAATGCGGAAGTCTGTTTGCAGAATGGGCTGAACGAGTTAAAGAAAAGACGGATTCCGTCATGTTAAACAAAACAAAATTGGCGGCAGTACACTATTCGAATCTATTGCTGGTTTTGTGCACGTAGGCAAAACAAAAAATGAGAAAACAAGCTTACGTTGATGCTACAGAAGTTAAAGGTGAATCAAACTACATCAGACCTTTTTTTTCTCTCTCTTTTTCTTTCTGCATAAGGAGGGACCAACGAGGGAAAAATGTCTGGAGGCGACCCAGATCTTTGACTTCGGTGTCTGGTAGTAGTGGTTAACTTGTGTATCGCGCGCTGTGCAAGCGGCGGATCACGGAGGCCACGTAGAAGGAAGCGTGTGGTTGAGATCTGCTCCACCAGGTGCAGCATCGTTCCCAGTTACTGGAAAAGAAAACCGCCTGCTCTTTCAATGAACTGCTTCAGTTAATTTTCATTAATTATTCTCGGAGTTGATTGGTCCTTATTTGAACTCTCGCTCCGATATCACATGTGTCTAATGTAACTCTTTACTTGAATCCCCAGCCATCGATTTCGTAGCAATTTAATTTTTATTAGACTTCTGAATATTCAGAAAACGGCAAGTAAGTTCTCGACCGTAAATGCTTGGAAGAGAAAGAAGAGTTTCAGTGGGTGCTCATGCCACTAAAAAAAGACTGCTGAATGCAGCGATTGAACAGGATTCTGTGACAGCCCCATGCGTGGATGCAGTGCTTGCTTGATCCTTCCTTCTTGGCTCTTACCCACTACGGGGGATTGGCCGTGAAACCGGCGCTTAATAAAAGTGTGAAAATTTAGAATTTAGACGAAGGGGCCCTGCAACACTTTTTCAGTTAACCATCTAATGGCTTCATCAAAAATTTATTGCCTCACGAATCGACCGCCGCAAAATGTTTTACAATCCGTGATGTAGTCATGTACGAGCGCAGTTACAAATTGTAATTGCTTTCTTTCCTCTCGTCCCGACGAGCGCGCTGGAAGTTAAGCAGGGAGGGACGGAATGGGGAAAAGAAGTTACGTCACGCGCACATAGTGACCTTCAGCACATTTTCTTTTTTTTTCCTTTGAACGCGTGGCTTACTTCGAGTACGATGGCGAGCGAGCGCGCGGGCACGTAGTGGCCTCCCGCGGCGGCAACTGTAACTATGCAGCTGGCGATGCTAAAATCAGCCACTGGCCGGAAATGTGGGTATATGGCGCGGTCATTTGGGCATATGGCATCATTTGTAGAAAGCAGAAGGAACAATTTCTAGCAGATTTTGAGAATTAAATGAAAATTTCAGGCCGCGTGCTGCGCTGTAATCTTTCGCTCGCATGTTCTCAGAGGCCTCGACTGCTGATCGGCAGCGTTTACTGACCATGCTGAAAAAAGTGTTGCAGGGCCCCTTTAAGAAAGAGCGGAGCTGGTCGATCTTAGGGGCTTAACGTGGCCTTCTTGGCTGACGCTATAGCTCCTTCCTTGGCGTAGACAGAGTAGAGTCGAACCACGGCCTGTCGCAGACCTTGCAAGGATGTCCAAACTCCAGCGCCAGAAACTCACGTGCAAACCTGGCTGTGGCACCCCCGGTAGAAACGCGGGCCTTTCGTCGCTCATACTCATCTAGCGCCACGCCGGGCAAACCCGGCGCGGTGGCTGCGCGCACTGTCTCCGTCGGTGGGCGCGGCTCGGCGGCGGCTGCTCCTCGGCGCACGGCTGTTCCTCGGCGGCGGCACCTCCGGTGCGCAGCTGTGGTGTCGGTAGTTGCTAGGCAACGGCGCGGCGACGTTTCTTGCGGGGAATAGCCTTTTTTTATGCCGTGCTTAACGGCTTCGTTATTAAAAGATGGGGAGTGAACAGTTCATAGAATGCAACATCAGGGGTCATCAGCCGCCCTTATCGTTAAAACGCTGCGCGACCATATCCGTGCACCTTAAAGAAAGAGAGCAAAGGTCATACTGAGTAAAGGTGTGTGGCAGACGCCCCTTCTGAGTAATTAGTTTACTGAAGAGAATATTTAAAAGAGATACCTCACATATGTTAGTGAGTCCGGAGAGGTTCGAATAAGACAAGAAACAAACGCACCTGCCTCAGAAACAAATCTCTATCGACCTTCGAGAGATGTCGAGGAGAACGAGAAGGATGGGTGGGAGGACAGAGATGGCAACGATAGTGCCTGCGACAAATCGTGCTACGGCGCTTCTTCTTGCCGCTTCGGGGAAGCAAGATTGCATCGACTGAGATGTGAGTGGGTGGGCTCTTTTTTATGCTTTTTGGTTTGTTCTACTTGAAGTATCTTCAAATAGTCAAAAGAAAGCAAAAAATGCGAAAAAGCGATCGTCATTCCCTGATGCGACCCTCAGGTTGTTGAAATACATTTGATTTATTGTTTTTGCCCTATTCTTTCCTTGTTCTTTTTTTCAGCAACGCCTTCCACCTTACCCATTCTGAGCGCCAATCTTTCGTGCTCGAATTCCTAAACTCAGTACCTGACTGCTCGCTTGCATCCGGGCGTACTTGTCTTGTCGTTCAGCTTGTCTTATATACCTGAAATGTGAAGTATTATGCTTGCTTTCTTATAATAATTTATTTTCGTGCTTATATAATTTGTTTCAAACCACTATAGCCCTTGCCTACGGGTCCAGCCATTGTTGCCAATGTTTTTATTGAGCTATACCGTGTATATTTAAAAATAATGCCTTTGCATTTCGGAGTGCATGTGGTAATAACAGGAAAAACACTTAGCAGTGAATGTGAGCCTCCCCTGCAGCGCATCCGCCCTGTTTAATATTTTGATGCTATCTGCGATATCTTTTCAAGTATAATATAACTATTTATATAATACCGTGTAAGCATCCAAGTTTAGCATCAATGCATACACAAGCATGCACACAAACACGCGCGCACACTACCACCAGATCACGTTATTGTGTACGGCGTTGCGACGCTGAGCCCAATTTCAATGGTTCGATACCGTCCCCAGCATCGGCGCTTTGGTCAGAGCGAAATGAGAAAACATTCGAATGCCGTTTGTTTGGTCGTGACGGTATTCGGCTTCGTATTACGCAGACGGAACAACAGAAGAACGTCCATAAAAACAACTAGACTAGAAGCGCGTTGGGCCCGTACGCCTATACTACTCGTTGTCTTTTGTTGTTTGTTGATGTTGATGTTGTTGTCATTCCATGAGTGCAACATTAAGCACAATACAATCATGAACGTCCAACAGCGGGCCCCTACCATTGTTTTACTAAGATTTTTTGGTGCACGTTAAAAAAGCTCCGGTGGTAAAAATGCATGAAGTTCCCAGCTACAGCCCATACCATAATCAAATTGTGATTCCGGCGCATAACAACTCAGAATTCAGTTGTGTTTTTTTTTCAATTTTGCGAACACGTGTCTTATTGGTTAAAAAAATTAAATTCTTCTCTCATTTTCAGTTTTCGTGCAAGATGTAAGGAAAGTGTTTGCGGCATATTCTCCGGTGTCGAAAGCGCGGCGTGTTTCTCTACGTTCACCAAGAACCTGTACATTCGGTAACGAACGGGCGCTTGCTTCATTCTACCGCTATCGTATATGGGAACCTAACTTGTACATCACCATCTGTGATGCAGTGCATTGAAAACTCCAGCAATAAAACTAGAGCGCGTGCTTCAAGAAGAGAGACCTAGTTATTGCCGATTAGTTCGGTGGAATGTTTGTCTTTCCCACGCATTTTGCAAGCACTCATTTCGCTACGGTGGTGAACAATGAAGAAATACCATGAGATATAGACGCGTCCGGCATGCACCTTCATTTATTTCTCTCTTGCAGCATGCGTCGACGTCGTTCAAACTTGCGAAAGATTCTTCAAGCGTAAGCTTCTCCCAGCTCCATAGATTTTCATCTTTTTTTTTCTTTATTACTCACTGGTTGGTTTGAAAACTAACCAGGAATGATTGTATGGAATGTAGGGTGTGCCAGCCACCGGTGAATGCGTTTTCTTTTCTTTTTGTTTACTTTTAGGACCGTCTTCTTATGTGAGTCAAGCGAGCTATACTCTATTTACCCCTCTAGTTTCCATTTGTGATCGCTAAGCAGCAACCTCAATAGTTACTGGCTCCATACCCTGTAGACAGTTCCTCGTTTTATGCCCTACTGCTATGTTCCACTTTTTGGTGAACGGTCCCTGCAAGATACTCGCCTTGGCGATGGCGTCCAATCTCTCAACACGAGGTGGCGGGTTCGATTCTCTAAAGCGCCGGATGCACGTTCAAGGTGGCAAAATGCTGAAACGCTTGCGTACTGAAACTAGGGTGCATGCTAAAATATAAAGCTACCACTTGCTGAAAATTATTCGTCGGTGTTCGGCTATTCTGTCCCTAATAACAAGCTAAGCGGTTCCGTGACGTCACCCACCGTGGCTGTACATTTGAACACTGTCTGCATAAATCTAAGTATTGTAATAATATATTCCTTAGAAAAAATTACCTTCTCTATGATATTGTTACGAAGGAATGGATTTATTTACAGATGAGATGAAATTATTGAAAAAAAGATGAGTGAATGAGTGTAACTGCGGATTGAGACCAGTCCGGTTCGCCCAACCACACAACCGCACAGTCCAAGCGCCTTCTCCACTGCTCTTCCTCCTCTTCTGCGTTCCGCACACTCGCGCCTTTCCCTTACATTTTCCCCGGGGGCGGACGAAGCTCGACGAGTGAGCTAAAGATGCCTATGATGGTACTGCTTGAGGCGAACCACATGAACAACTTGTGCGACGCGCGAACGCCGGTTACTTGCCGTCACTTGAGCGACAACGTAGGTTACGTCACTTAAACGAGAGACTATCACAAATGGGCCTGAATAGTTGGCTAGAAACCTCCGGTACAGTCCTTGTTTTCGGACAGGAGTCCACGGCCAAGCGTAGTCACCAGGAGAAAAACTTACAGGAATATGCTTGGCATCGTAGCGACTCTTGCTTTGTTCTTGCGAGGTTCTTGCTTTGTACTTGTTCAACCGCATGTCGCGATTGAACAAGAAAAAAAAATGCGATGGAATTCGCCCGGGTAAGTGAGTGGACACCAATCGCTGCCACAGGAGAACGCTCTGCGTCCTTCGTACCGCTCGACTTCTCTGGGTTTTGCCGTGCGTGCCTCGATTTTCCTAATCCCAGAGGATGGCTTTCACGTAGCGAGGGTTGACGTCCGACGGCTATTAATTATACACCCATGTAAGCGGACTAATCAGGGTTGTCAGGTTTGTCTACCTTGCGCAAATTTGTCTACTTTTTTAGGTAAATGGCGGCAGAAAAAAACGTCTTGGCTACTTGGCTACTTTTTAGTTACTTTCTTGTTCCCTCGAGTTGGAACAAATTATCAATATCTTGTGACGTCGCAGCCGCTGACATTCGAGCGTGCGTTGTCAAAACATGGTAATCAAGGCGAGTTTGCAGCCTCCGAAGTAGAATTTAGCGCTTCCATTACCCGAAAGAAAATACTTTTAGATACGTGGCTAGGACTCAGGGGAAAACTGTCGCACGGAGCCTCATTTTTGAGACAGCCTATTGGTGAACGCGGGTTTAAACTGTAACTAGAAGTGAACGGGACAATCGAAAGCATCCGCATCCAGGGCACTCTGCACTCATCGACATTAGAAATCGGATATCTGACTAACTTTTCGTGTTCTTTCTTACAATTAGGTGCGGGCTGTGACTCGGGAGTTATACCTGCTTCGCCTATGTCATCACGGGAGGAACGATTGCGAGAGTGACTGCAATTTATGCTTCAGTCACAGTAACTGTGATTTTGGACACACTCATGCAATACTCATTTTAGGGGCGAATCTCCTTATGCCGTGGGTCTGTCCATCCTCCGTTGGTTCGTTTGTTTGTAGTAGCCACCTCTAGTTCGTGAGAAGCGCGCGTTCTGTTATACAGTAGAAGAAGAAGACGACGTTGACGAGTGAGACTCTCGTGCGTGTTCGCCTGTGTGGCTTTCCGTCTTCTTTACTACGTCTCGTGTTTTCAACGACGCCCGAAGACAACATGTCAAGCTTGTAGACGATGTAGACGATGTGAAACGGGACCCCACACTTACTGCGGTGGACGTTATCTGTCATACCGAGACGTGGAACGCCAAAAGACCGTACATCAAAGGATACGTTCCCGTCGTGTGCATCGATGATGCAGAGCGTCTTGCAGGTGGTATGGCCGTATATATCAAACAAACAGAAAAGGCACAAGATCTGAAACTACTACCAACGACACAGAGCACAATGGTGAATATGCTGCCATCGATTTTGATGGATGCATCATCGTGACCATGTACCTTGCACCCAATTTGTCGAGTGGGAATATCAAGACATTCATTGACACGGCATTGTGTAATTATGACAAGTACAAGAATAGACCATTTGTGTTAGTTGGTGACCTGAATGTCGATATTACCGAAAAGAACAATGAGTGGTTAATACAACACACGGCAGCCAAACATGCTCTCACGTGCACGTCCTTTGATCATATGAAACCAACGACCATCCAAGGGACGTGTATAGACCTGGTATTTTCAAATTTCCTATTGCAACCCGTACAGGAACCGCTATCCATTCATTTCACGGACCATAAAGCTGTGATAATGAAGGGACAACGCAAACCAAGCATCATGTAATTAAGAAAACTAAAAGTTTGATGTTTGTAATATACACACAGTGTTTCTCACTCTTTATATGATGATTGATGGGGCGTTACACAGAAGATTCACGGTTTACCGATGATTCCCCACTCATCATCATTCACCACGTGGATATGCTGTGATTTTGTTTCTTTGCCATCTGATCGTGTATATTTTTTCGACGTCATTTCCGTGACGGAAATACGTCACTGAAGTCTTGGTGGACCCCGGCATAAAACACCTTCGCGTTAAAACAAAGCGCGGGGTGGAGCGGTGTTTTAATGTCGAAGGTAGAACGGAAGGCGGACGTTTCACTGAATTGCGGTTACCTGACAATGACGTGCCGACTCGCCTGACAATGATAACTTTACGGTGATAATCACGGTTAGAAATTCCTAGAAGAACAGCTTAATTCTCACTGGTTTTCAGTGTAAATGTTGCCTTGGGAAGAACCTTTGACCCTTGTGTATATTGCCATGAAGAAGAGAAGTACGCTTGTCGAAACGTCGCCTCCAGTGACATACCACGCTCGCAAATTTTTCCTACCTTGTAACAGTGCTACCAATAAATAATTCCAATGAAGGAAAATTGCATAGCTGTTTCGTCCCTCGAAAGTAACAGGCAAAAATAAGATATTTGCCTTCATCGGGGCTTTGTGAATATGGAGCTTGACTAACGTTCTCGCGCGTATGCTGAAAGCACGAATAATTTGAAACTGTCAATTAACTTAAATATGCAGCGGAGAGGACGTCAACCTAAGAGCGACCCGTTAGACGATTTGAACATCCCCGTTTTTCAGCTACGTTCTTTCATGATAGAAGCGAAGAGTGATGGCCGTAATGAGCTCAAAAACCAGCAGTCAGCCTATAGAAGTGAAGGTCATTAATCATAATTTTCTCAGTGTAATTTTTGATAAAGCAATGCAAAGCAGACAACAAGTAATGCCGGCCACAAGTAATACACATACAAGCACGTGCGCAGACGCATAAAAACGAGACATCAGGCCCAGCAAGCAATACACAGAGGTCACCATTAAATAGTTAACAATCCTATTTCGGCATCATAGAGCGTAACAGATGTTTGACTCACTCATGCAGGACCAATCGTGTGAATATGATAGGCCTCTAACAGTGTATATTGCCTTTTGGGCCCGATGACTGGTTTGTATGCATCTGCGCGCGCACGTGTATATATACGAAGCCTTCGTTCTGAATAAACAGTTGAGTGTAGCGCCGGTCCATCTTTCTTCTCCTTCTTTTGTCTCCTTTCTTTTACGAACATTACCCTACTACAATATGTTTGTCAGCGTAAATTAATTCACTGTTTTTCTTTAGTATTCCTTGATTGTCGCGGTGTTATCTTCACTTGGCTATGATAAGAAAAACAGTACGTTACGAGTACCACCTATTCTAAAGCCATAAAGTTACTGTCATCGTATTTGTGCAAGAATGTTTGCTTCTGTGATATAAACAATAGACGAACACGCTTCCCCTCACTGAACAGCTTTGTCCATATAGAGCTACAATATTCTATGAGGTTAAATATTATTTCTGTTTTCCATCAAAAGTGTTCACTACACAATGCATAATGTGGAAATGAGCATTTACTCAATACGGCGTAATTGCTTCGCCAGTAAGCTTGTTCGTTATGAAAAAATGTCTGCCTCAATGTTTGCGCACGTGGTCTGAAAGTCACTAAGGCGTAATATAAGCAGGAAACTATTACAAGCTTTATAGCTTCTAGGTGTAATGTTACAAGTTCTTTGCTCTGACGTTCGACAAGGTTCAAGCGCAGAATATTCGACGTTTGTGTGCGTAAGAAGGTTCGCTGCGAAAAGCTCTTACGTGTGTCTTGAGCAAACACTCGGCACGGCCAATATCCAAGAGCACACAAGAGTTCACCACGTGTCTCACTAAGTGTAGTTTAGAAACGTGCTTATTTTTCGTTTTTTTTTTTTGCCACGAACTTAAATTAATCAGAACAAAGTAAGTTTCGAGTAGAAGTTAGCCGAAGGGATTGCATAGTACGATCCATCGTCATTGTATTGGTACTCCTGTTCATCATCTTTAGCAGGCCATTGAAGCTGCTTGTCATGTTTTAAAAGCATCCATATGTTGCCAAATGTATACTGTAGAGCGTACGTGTTCACGAAGATAACTTCTAAAGGGGCTGCATAGAGGAACTGAAATTTTCCTTACAATGGGAAGCATGCCGTATTATCCAGAGCATCATCGTACACAAGCATGGATTCGCTTCCACAAGGCACGGCTACATTCTGAAAATAGCTAGACTCTTCGGGGTGTCCCGTGGTCCCACAGTTAACGTGATTTAACTTGCGGTCAGTTAACGTGATTTAACTTTTTTAACACGAAAGTATTTTATTCCGGGGTCCACCAAGATTTTCATGGCGTATTTCCGTCACGGAAATACGTCAGCAAAATGAACGCCATCAGATGGCAAAGAAAAAAAACTGTCAGAGAAAGTTTCGTTGAGAGAAGTCAAACTCATGACCTCTCGTTCCCCGACGATAGCTGGCGGGGGTTTAGCCCACTGAGCTAACACCAAACACATACCGGAAGCTACATGAACGCGCCTTTTATCTTTCACACTTTCCTTTCACAGTGCTCTTGGATGGATAAACGGACGGATGGATGGATAGATGCTATGAGTGTCCCCTTTATAACGGGGCAGTGACACGTGTGCCACCAGGCTCGGGAAAAAAAACGCGCCATTGCTACAACCGTCCTATGCGGCGCGTTTCCAATACAAGCGTAATTTCGTCAACACTTTAACTCACCGCGAGGTGGCGGCTTTAGCCCAAGCCTCGCTCATAGCATCCATCCATATCGAAAAATAGCTCTCCGACGCTCGCCTGGCTGTCGAACCGCGTTCCCCGGTCGCCCTGTGAGAATTAACGGCCAGGTTAGAGGGAATGCACGACGCGCGTAGCGTTTCTCTTCACGTTTCACAACGCTTTGGAGGAGTACATATCGAGTATCAGTGTTTACTATGTGCTTGTTGATGCCATCTTTGTACGTGATTCACCATATGCGGTGCCCACGTATATATTAAGAGCTTTAGCTACCACAAGGGTTAAACCATGATCATGGGCGTTAGTTGTTGGTTCGGAGATATGCCGCTAGGCGTCAACGTGAGTGCGTCCACATCAAGCAGTGCTATATCTGCCAAACAGTAGACATTGCAGAAGCTCTCATATCTCTATGCACTATAAACAATCAACTACTTCTGTGACGACACGTTTCACTTTCCCGCTATACCGATTCCTATGACAGAGAATCAGCCATCTTTTTTTTTTTATTTCACGTACACTCATTGAAACATTGGAGAAGGGAGCAAGTTACATAAAACGTAAAGAAAAAAATATAAACAGAATGAAACATGGCGTGTTATCCATTATCAAAAACGAAGTATAAATGCTAAAGATATGTTGGAAAAGAAGACAGAAAAAGTTTAATGGCGGAGACTAAAAAGTCGAAAGAGTGTGCGCCAGAAATCAGCCTTAAAGGGGTCATGAACCACTTTTCCATGTAATGATCTAATGTCCTCAGTATCGGAGTGTACTGCCTCCCGAATCGATTGCCGCAAAAATTTCTCGAATCCGTCAAGAATCAGCGGAGTTACGGGGGTTTGGCGCACGCTCCCAGCGCTTTCTCTCTTTTCTCGTGCCGACGAGCGCACTGGAAGCTAGACAGGGAGGGATGGCATGGGGGAAAGAAGTTACGCCAGCGCGCGTCATGAAACGCGATCGCTCTCCCGCTGTGATTCGCTTGCGCGAGTGCGGCTACCGTGTACTGAGGAGTGCGGCGCCGGCAAGTGGCGGCACCCCGCGGCAAGAAGCGCATCTGATCCGAACGCCGCTCTCGATTTACGTCGGCTATCGGCCAATAAGCATGCTACGTCTCTTGCGACGTACAGCGGACAGACGCCCCGCCCACCGACGAGAGCGAGAACCGGCCTCTGTTTGAAAAGAGGGTGCCTGGGGAAACGGCAACTTCGCGCTCCGCTTGTGGCCATTACGCGGCGCGCACGACTGTAATATTTGGCAGAGCAGTTCATAGCCGTGTCAGCTTTCCGCAGGTTGTGTTTTTTCAATCAGCCCAAGGGGTGCTTCATGACCCCTTTAAGGATAAGTAAAACGTAAAGTTTTCTTTATTGTTTACGCTAGTCTACATCACCTTCGTTTGCGAAATGTTACGTTGTCTTGTGGTAAACGAGAAGAGACACTGGGTTTTTTCCTAAAGTTTTTTTTTTCTAATTGGTAATCCTGCAACCATAAGCCACAGAGGATGTCTTCAGTTTCTCAACGTGCATATTTTTTCTGGTATTGCCAGAAGCGAAGTATTAGGAGTTTTCACTTGCTATCAAAATGCTCATTCGGCGCCATTATGGTGTCCATTCTCTAATATACAAACTGGATGCATTGTCTATTTAACCTCCCTGCCTTTCCTACATTCCTTCTCTCTCTCTCTCTCTCCTAATATATCTGAGGGGCCGCGACTGTTATGGAATGTAGTACGTTATAAGACAAGCATGGATAGTGGATTGACTTGGCTCATGACTTCAGATTTAAAACCAACAACGGTGCTCACCTTTATCATTCGTCGGTCTCTCCAGTTTCGAATTGCCTTCATTTGACTGAATTCCTCCGTAAACAAATAAATCCGGATTCAACCTACTGGCAGTGTTTACAGACTCAGCGCCACTACAACGTGCGACTGGTCATGAAGTGCAAAAAGGGAAACGCAAAGACAAATTGTCCTTTTTCTCTTTTCGTTTTCAATATACTATACTGTATGTGCGTGACCGTGTGCACAATAGGTTCGGTTATGAGGTTTCATTATTAATTTGTGAGGTTTTTACGTGCCAAACACTGATGTGATTATGAGGCACGCCGTAGTGGAGTGCTCCGGAAATTTCGACCATCTATTGCTCTTTAATGTGCACTGACATCAGACGGTGCACGAGCCTCTAGCATTTCGCCTCCATCGAAATGCGATCGCTGCGGCCGTGATCGACCCCGCGACCTTCCGGTCAGCAGCCGAGGGCCGTAACCCCTAGACTTTCAATTTCCTTAACTCACGATAAGCAAAAGATGCGATTCCTTGCTGATACCAGAGTGTTTTATATTCCGGAAGAGATATATGGCAGCATGGACTGAAATCCAACATCGCGAGCAGCTTAGTTCGCCAGGCTGTCTCCTACACGAAAGACCATAAGCGTTATGGCCTTGCTGCGTTGTATGCCAAATCCATACACGCGCCCCGTTTTTCAATTTTCCTTTCCTTTTTCTTCTCTTTCTTTTTTGAAGCCGCCCTCTCGGTCTATTTCGCACATTGAAGCATGCAGCACCGTACTTGCTACTGCTCGACTGCTCGGCGTCTCAGTGCGATGAGCCAGGGCATCCTTTCTACGAAGAGGTCCGCCTGGTGCACTTATCGCCTCAGTTTACGACCGAGCATGCGAAACATCGCGTTTGAGATGTGCACTCGGCCACGCAGACACCATAGAAATCTGGGGCGAAAGCGGTGTATGCGCTAGTGCAGATAGAAAAGACATCTGGCAGGTTACGCATAGCCCAGACCCATCTTATGAATCAGTAAACAGAGAAAGCAATGTAAAATATTTAGGAAAACGCACAAGCATGGAGCTAGGATATTAGCTCAGCGGTTTCTGAAGTAGCGGCGTACCTGGTAGCATTCCCAGGAATTCTTAGTTATGCGAAAGAACGAAAAGAGAGAATGCTTGGGGAGATGGCAGGAGTGGAGGTTGTTATTTGGTGGCTTATTTATTCTATAAAAGGATGGCAGACGGTGTTGTTGTTGTTGTTGATTTGCAAAAAATTTTCCCTCGATAACGATAGAATACATTTGTATAATCGGGAAAAAAGCAGCCGCATTCTTAACATGTGATAGAGTGTTCTATAGACGGCGTTGTATTATCTCGGATTGTCTCGCTCGTCTTTTATGTTTGCTTATATGGTTGCCACTCCCCAGTGTCCTCTATATGGTCCTACCTTAAGCATGTTGCAAATCGATTTTGTTACCTTTCTTATGATGAAGAAATTGAATACAATCGCAACTACTAAACCTCTTCATATGCATGAAATTGTTTCCTGCATATCGGCATGGAGTTTTGGGAAACGACGTTCTCCTAATTAGGATACTCAATCCATCGTCCTGCCAAATGTTACTGCTTTGTTCTGTTCACTATGCTCAAATGCAATCGGTTGAACATCGGCCTACTTCCCAGGCTTCGTTTGTGTCGCTTCTTTTGCAAGGTATCTCGAAGCCCATTTCGGATGTGTGCATCTTATACAAGGAGGCCAATGCGTTCGTTCCCTTCAGTGAGAGCTGCAGAAAGTTCCCAGGCTTCGCTTGTGTCGCTTTTTTTTTTTTTGCAAGGTATCTCGAAGCCCATTTCGGACGTGTGCATCCTATACACGGAGGCCGATGCGTTCGTTCCCTTCAGACACTTTCGTAGGCAAACCGTCGCGTGCCGAACTGCTATACTTCTCCTCAAAGTTTAATCTGCGAGCTATGAGCTGCTTCTTGCGAGATCGAGAAAATTTTTGTGTCGCAAATGTACTTCACGAATAACTTACGTGACTGAATGTGCTTATTCTTGGAGTCCTAAAAGTTTTAATGCGTTTTGAATATGCGTATTTCGACTAAGAACTGCCTTACGAAGTGATCGGGAAAGTATAGTAGCGAAATATTTCCAGCATGAGGGCTACTTTTTATGCGCTCTAGTTACTTGAATGGGGATTCGCAAAACCTGGCCGCGGAAATAGCTTGAATGTAAATTTGCACACTCATGTATTCATCACATGTTAAATTTGCATGTCCTCACCGTAACACGTCTTCGCGGCCGCACCAATGTGAAGGCCAACATTCACCTACGGAAAAATGTACACGGATATGCGCGCTCCGTGGCACCCCGGCTCATTCAGCTCGTAACTGCATGCATACAGCTTTGCGAGAAAAGAAAAAAAAAACTACAGACGTAATCGTGAATGACGAAAACTTTATGTAATCTCTTGGCTTGCGTAATCGCTGCGCGTAATGGCAAATTCATGTACGCGGAAATTTTTTGCGCTTGTTGCTACCACTTAGAGAACGTTCTACATAGAAGTCTCAATTTTCCCGGTTGGTTAATTTTTGTGAAATGGGCTTCCTTTCGACACAGTTAGGCACTGCCGAGCCTTCTGATTTCTTAATCTGGAATAGGATTATCTGAGGCCTCCATAAGCTGTAACGAAGTGACGGTCAAGAATTCAGTGAGCCTAATGTAGATTCAAGCATAGTTTTGTTTAGTTCAGAAGATAACAGGAACAAAGGTTATCCATTAAGTGTACCCTGCCCACTTTTTGGTGCTTACAAGGGCTGTTATTGATAACTCATATCATTAAAGAACATTGAATTATTGCGATGTCTGGTGTTCTTGCAGACTCTGAGAACAATCACACTTGCGCGTATGCTTCGGAGGCCATAGTAAGCGAACTCGCAGTGGCGAAGGACAATTATTCAGCATCAGGGGCGTAGGCAGAAATTTTTCGGAGGGGGGTGGGGGCACCTCCTTGGTTTGAATGGGGGCCGGGCAGGGATGCGTGGTCTAGTGTCACTTTGTGCTCTGTATCCCATGGGAGAAAACATCACAGCATATCCACGTGGTGAATGATGATGAGTGGGGCGAAGCTCCGGAGAGAATCTGTGTAACGCCCCATCAATCATCATATGAAGAGTGAGAAACACTGTGTGTATATTACAAACATGAAACTTTTATTTTTCTTAATTAGATGATGTTTGGCTTCCGTTGTCCCTTCATTATCACGGCTTCACGGTCCGTGAAGTGAAGGGACAGCGGTTCTTGTGCGGGTTGCAACTGGTAATTAGAAAATACCAGGTCTATACACGTCCCTCGGATGGTCTTCTCGCCGCAGCCGTGCAGCTTGTCGAGCAGCTTCGGCCTCGCGGGCTCGAACGGCGGGGTCTTCTCGGCGCAGCCGTGCAGCTTGTCGAGCAGCTTTGGCTTCGCGGGCTCGAACGGCGGAATCTGCTTCGCGGCGTCGACGTGCAGTTCGGCCTCGCGGGCTCTCACCTCAGGATTCTGTCTGCGAGCGCGCACTGCCGCTGCCTTCCGTGCTCTCCGTCCACAGCCTTCTCTTCCATCTGGCGACTCCGAGCTAAAGAGAAAACGTGCCAAGAGGGTGGCTCATGGCGCGTTACTTCTGAAATGTTGTCTTCGGATGTCGTTGAAAACACGAGACGTAGTAAAGAAGAAAGAATGCCACACAGGCGAACACGCACGAGAGTCTGACTCGTCAACGTCGTCTTCTTCTACTGCATACCAGAACGCGCGCTTCTCACGAACTAGAGGTGGCTACTACAAACCTACAAACCTACGAAAGGAGGATGGACAGACCCACGGCATAAGGAGCTTCGCCCCTAAAAAATTTCGGGAGGGGGGGGAGCACGGGCCCGGTGTGCTCCCCCTCCCCTTGGCTACGCCACAGTTCAGCATCGCACAGAGGTCTCTTGTTCGTTGTATAGCAAGAATGGCTCAGGGTTAGACCAAATGAGAGCGCCAAAATAATCCTGTTCTTGCTTTCACGTCACCAGGTTGCGTGCGTCGCCCGATTCTCAGAATGAAAGTAAACGGCGCTATGGACAAACAAAGACGTAAGTACGTATTGCCGAGGAGCGGATACCTTAAGTATACGCATATCCGCGATTTCAGTCTGCCTTATTATGCATAAAGCTTTTCATTGAAATGCACGAAACAGTACCCGTGCACATCTCGCTCCCTCCTCACCAGCATTCTCAGCAAAAATTCTGCCGACGAAACGTGCTCACCTGGGTTACAGGTGCTCCACTGTTGCTAATTTCGGCGCTAGTACGTTCGGAATTGCACTTCGATCGGCTTATGTCGAGGAAAAGCCATTCGGTACTCCTGCGGCATATTTCGCGCCCACCAATTTTTCGTTTTGCATGTGCATCACTATTAGCCTTTTCATTTCTTTCTTTCATTTTTAGATGCGAAGCATCTTATGGCGGAGTTCAATCCGGTGGTGGTGGTGTGCGGCGTGACCATCCCTTCCTGCGCATGCGCAAACCCCTTCTCCCCTCTCCTCCTTCCCTCTCCCTCCACTCTCCACTTTCCCTCTCCACTCCCCTTTTCCCCCTCTCCATTCCCCCTCTGAAACGCGGGCTCGACATGCCGAAACGCTGCTTCGCATCGCCTCATGATCCCCTTTAGCGGAAGATGGTGTGATTTTTCTTTTCGCTCGAGGGTTGATTCAAGATCTTTAGCATGTGAAACAGTGAAGGATTTGCTCGTTAGCAATTAGTTTAACTGGGACAGAAGCGTTCCCAAATTAGCGATTGAAGTCTTTTCTTGCATATGTTTATTTACAAGACGCATAATATTGAAATATTGCGATAATATTATTTCACTACTGCCGCGTCCAAGTGCTCGGAATTAGGCCTGCCTTGTAAGTCCATCCCATCCATCAGTACGTCCGCCTTTCTGTATATCTGTCGGTCGGTCGGTCGGTCGGTCGGACATTGTCCGATAAACGATTCCTACATGCGCTGTTCGCAATTCTGCATTCACAAAGTTCGCCGATTGTTATCCAGATAAAGCCAAGAGGGATATATGAAGAGGAAGGCCCGGTGGTTAACCAGGTATTAGCATCCGGTTTGCTACCCTGAAATGGGGAGGGGCAATAGGGGTGTGAAAGAGGGCGCAGAGAGATAGCTTATCCAGATAATATGACATTGTACATTGCTATGTAACAGCGCGACGCAGATCTAGCCTAACTCTACACTGTTGAGACTCGCTCGCGAAGTGTCAGCCTCAGAAATTCTGGCAATTATTATTTTTTTAGCTAACGATATTGAGTCTCATCTCGCTGCAGTGCAAAGAATCTACAATATCATGTCGTTCAGTGAGTACCAAGACGCCCCGGGAAATGTTACTGGGCGCTGCTGGGTAAAGCAGCACAAACCCCAGTACAGCAGTGCTATTATATCAATTGAATACGAACTGAAACTGTTCCGTAAACACCTAAATGTGAAAACAACGCAAAAGGCAAACAAAATGGTGACAATATACCTTTAGTACTGTTAAGGTGTTTATTTGCCGGCACTCAGTGACAATACGTAATGGCGGCAGTCACGGCAAAACACAGGACCCTCAACGCGAGCGGTGTCCTTTCAGGAGAAGCCAAAGAGGGCGACCCACTATAAGACGCGGAAGAGCGCAACCCATTACTAAGTTCCAAGGCTTCGCTACAGTACAAATGCATCCTGGAAGCGATAAAGGCTGAGCCAATATCCAAGCTTCAAAAACGGCTCCGAATAACCATTAATTCGGCTTTGTTGTACAAGCATCCCATGTCAAATCAATATAACTCACAGGATTTAGGAAAGATTGAGTCCAACAACAACAGAAACGGCGCGGCGAGGGATTAGCGTGAAGCTCCCAATGCTCCTTTGTGCTCACAACTGCTATCGCGACACAATTTTAATCTCCCTACATTTCGCTGCTTTATGTTATTCTACGCTGCCGTCCCTCCGCGCCTTTATAAGCCTAAAATATAGCGTTGGAACTACACGGCAACGTTGGCACAGCGTGTCGTTTCCTTTAAGAGCGTTAGGTCTCAAAAGTAAAATCCAGGATGAAGTGTCCGCATCGGAACCTTCATTTCAGCGTTCCCATACGGCGCATGCGCATTGTAGAACTAGTAAACGTAGTAAACATTATAGGACATAGTAAAGGCAACAGCTTTTCCTGTGTGAGGCATGGTGCTTCCTGTTTTTACTATGACTTGGGCCCCTTTATCGGCACCACAATGGGCTCTCGCAATGGGATTTTGTGCGAAGTGGCTTCCATCGTTCGATCAAATCCAGATTTTCTGCTCACGAGAGCGTCGTGTTCGAAGCATTGTGAGGGTTATCATTCAGCTGAATATATCGCTGTGCAATGACTTTTTTTTTTCTTTCTACTGAACTGTTTTTCCATAACGTGTTCTAAATTTCTTTCTTCTTTTCTAAGCACGAAGGACTGTGTATCTTCAACTCATACGAGATGAGCAGAAAAAAAGTGCGCACTCATTCAGCCGCGCAAACGCTACTGCTCTTATTGTCGTACATCCTGTAAAAAACCGCTTGAATAGGCAGACCAAATCGGTGTTCTCGGCCTACTGTCGCATTTTCTTTTCAATTCGGCTCGCTACGTTTTAGAATTATTTAGTCCTCTCGTACTCAGCCAGCTACAAGCGCGAGAACCAGATGAGGTATTCCCGTCTGTGCGGAAATCATGCGTGAAATACAACATCTTTCAGCCTCACGCGAAGGAATATATTTCTTTCAGCTTCACGGGAAGCAATATATTTCTTTCGCTAACCGGCGTTCTTTTTTCCGTCGCCCTATTGGTGGATCCTTTGCCAATCGTGGTCTTTCTTTTTATTTTTTTCCATCGGGTGATTTTCTGCTCGCGTCCGCGGCTGTTCATGCATCGTTACATGTACAATGATATGCGCAGTCGATAGCGAACACAATGTGTTTTCTGTATGCAGCGCTCTGGGAATTTTCTGAAGCATTATGGTTTCCCCTTTATGCTTTGTGTACCTTTCGATAGTGTGGCCTTTGTCGCAGGAATGATGCCGATGTACCTATTAGAGCCAGTGTTTTCCACCTCGCATCTTCGCCACATACGCAAGCGTTCCATGTGCGCTGTAGTGACTTGATCGTGTTTCCTACAATGCATTTATACACGCACAAAATTTATACGAAGGTAAGACACATTCTATAGGCATTATATAGCAATTATATTGAATATATCTATGATATTACGAGACACCTGTACGTGCGCAGGACTTCAGGGGAAATCGAAGCATCACAATCACCAACAGAGAATTTATTTGACGTAAAGTAATGGCAGAGAAGGAAATAACGTGTTTTTGTATGGAAATTTAATGAGAACCAAGAAATATTGTAGCCAAGGAAGGTTTACAAAAAACTTTTCTTGGCTTGATTGTCTGGTGGTCCTCATTAAGGTTGGGTGTAGCAAATAAAAACGAGCTCTTAAAGTCCTCTTTCTTATGTTTTTAAATAATATCATAGTGTCAGATGCAGTATCATATACCATATGGATAGAGAAAGGAGAATAAAATTGAAATGTGAGTGCAACACTTGACAAGCACGGTTGTATAAGGTTTTATGAACGAAGAGGTTTTTTTTATTTTTAATGGCGAAAATGTGTATTTTTACGCATTTTTGTACTGTTATGTTGACCCGCCGTGGTAGCTCAGCAGCTGAGGTGTCGTCCTTAGCTTATAACCCATGGTCTTTAGCTTGGCAGCTAAGGACGTGGGTTCGATTCGTGGCCCCGGCGTCCGCATTTCGGCAAACGGCGACATGTAGAAACACCTGTATACTTTGATTTAGCTGCTTCCAAACAACACCTCGTACTTCATTGTCATATCGTGCTTGTATTTTGACTATAGACTACTTAATAGCCTATAGCACCTCGGTGCACGGTTGAAAAATATTAATTTCTCATTTCTCCATAACACGCACTGCACATTCCGGAAATTAGCCTTAAAAGCCGATGAAAAGCAAATATCTACAAGAAAAAAAAACAAAGAAACCAAACCAAAGGAGTGGAAGTGAAATACACTGTCCTGTAAGAACGCTACTGCGCAGAGAACTCAAGAATACTATTTTCGGGCAGCCCTGACTTACAGTTCGAAAAATCGCACGAAGTGAAGAAAATCCACGAACCAAATTAAAAGATTATGCTACTGTCCCAACGAACATACATAGAACTATCGAAGCACTTCTATGTTTAATGGTGTACTTAAATTTCGCCATCAAGGCTGTCAACATTGGTTAAATTATATCGAACATTGCTTAGTTTTGAGATCTTTTTATGAAATCATTTCGCAGTATAGTCGTTAATTTTTACGCTTGTGTTTTACTTATATGTTCGCAAACAGCGATCACTTTTTGTGAAGGTGTATTCAAAAGATAACATTGTAACCACTGAATAGCCTCGTTGCGTTACGATATCATTACATATTCAGTTTATTTTTCTATGGTTATTGCTTTATGTATATGGCCCATACGAATCATATGGTCGTTCGACCACTATGGTAATGATGGGAAGTACAGGCTTCGCATTGGATAGAGTTGGCTAGCGAATTGTCTTCAGACCTTTTTCTACCGTTGCAGTTTCGTTCTTCGCGAGGCGCGTTATTCAAAGAGGCTGAAGACAGCTATATCTCTTGGTTTGATGTGACGTTGCAGCTTTAAACGTTGTATTTCCCAGTTTTAGCGAAGTGCCCTGCACGTAACGCTGCGCATATATGTAGCCTCCCATGCCAGTGCAGGAAACTGAACATAGTTCGCGTTTCGTTTTGGCAAAGCTAAGCAGACACACTGTCATGCTTCTTTGACTTGACTTCACAACAAAACGAGAGATGCGTTAGGGGCAGACCACTTGGACAGATAACCTGGCATCGCAGCAGAGGGTACGTTTAGTGTTTCTCACTTAGTACAGTACTGTTATTTCCATAAATAGATAATGCGTACTTTCGAGGGAAAAACAACAGTGTTTGTTTTCAAGTGTTGTAAAAAATTATACATCACATCGTGATGTCAAATCTGGTACACAATTTCAGAGCGATGCATACCCTGGTGGTTGAATCTGTCCAGGTTTTACTTCCATCTCATGACCACGCAAACATTTTGCAATAAGCTTTACGTAGAAAAGAATGAAGCAAGTCTTCATTGGAAATAACTTCATATCGCTTTGTTTTACACTCGGCAAACAAGCGCCGCGAATCTCAAGAACGCAATCCATTCGAAGAAAATCCTAACTCTGTACTTCCCATCATTCTCACGGTGGTTGAAGCGCCGCTCAAGGAACCCGCATAGACACTAGCGCCAGATTCCACTCTAGGTGTTATAGTATGAAACTCTATGCGTGACACAATCGCTGAAAAAAAAAGTGTTATGTTTATTGTGATTACACTGACAAAAGGAAGTCGCTTTTTCTCGTCAAAAGAAGTATTTTTTTTTTCAAGGAACGTCCTACCTACTTACGTGTTTTAGCTCACTCTCTATAACGCGTTGAAGCACGATACATAGTGGAGGGTTCAGAAAACAAAAGTAGAATTCTGGGGAAGACGCTCAGGAAATTAGTTCGCCGATGCTTTCATGTTGAAGCTAACAGAGCTCTGATACGTTGCGTACGTTGTTACCGTCACCACGAACACGTCACCAAGTACCTACAATGACGTCAATACCCACGGCAGCCACGGCAAAGCGAGCAGTAAACATGGTGGTCCACACATCTTCGTACCGATCAACGAACCGTACCCAAACTAGACAGCGTGACTAACAAAACACTTAAGTGGCATTGATCATCCTCCAAACCGGACAGGGCGAGACATTCATTCGCTTCAAGCTGCTAGGACACAGCTTGCATGTTCATCAATGGCTGCTTGAACACTGCGCACATCTACACACGGTTCCTGAAATCGGTCAGATGCACACATGCATTTTAGAGGAAGGGGGCGTGAAGGGTAAAATGAAGTGGGAAGCAGAGGCCACCTTCTCGGAATTAGCACCCAAGCATCAGTCGCAAATCGGGTTACCTCTCTCCCCTTCAGGAAAAAAAAAAGAAAACGTTTGATGAAATGTGGCTCCCGGATTGGAGGCAGACGCTCTACCAACTGTCAACTGCTGCATTTGGAAACTAATGGCGTTTTGGATTAAACATTCTTCCTAAGCGTTGGTGCCGATTACGGCAGTGACGTGATCAGTAAAGTAGAGAATTATTGGGATATTTCCAGCGAAAGAATTTGCGCAAAACAAACATTATTCCGACATATTGGACAAAATGTCACGAGAGACTGCTACTAGCGCGGCTACATTGGCGTCCTCGATTACTTTGCAGGAACCCGGTCAACTGTGACAGATGAAGTTAACTGCCAAACTGAAATTTGCTGAGCTCCATGCACTTTGGTTACATACAAAGGACTCAAGCCGCCACACAAGACGAGTCGTCGCATTTCATCCTGAGCAATTTTCTCAACGTGTTTAAAAACTGCGAGTTAAACAGAAACTTGTGTACTCTACGCTTGAGCTATATAGAGAGAAACTTTTAGATACTTGGCGTTCTAATAACTTTTTCAAAAATAGTTAATGCCACTCGAGTCAATATTTCCCAGATATCTCAGTCGCCTGCTTCAAAGAAACATTAAACGCTCAACGTCTCCGGTGTCCGTAGCACGCTCTGGTCAGAAATTTGCCAAAACTCTTTGAAGTCCCAAGAAACGTATGTCGTATCATTCGCGGTCACCTACTCTTGTTGATTATGATCGTTTCTACAAAGCAGAATGTTAAATTACTTTAGTCAAGCATCATCTTTTATGCTTCAGACATGCGTTATGCTTGAGAGTTCAGACAAAATGCCGAATTGTTCTACGTGTTTTATAGCAATATTCTTATAGTAATGCCTTGTTGAACTAAAAGCTAGTAGAATTTCTTATTGAAGTAAGCCCTGAACTTAGTGGCAGTATCGTTGAGCGAGAGCTAAGGATCGAGAAAAATTCATCGTCCAGTTCCCGTCTAGGAAGGCTAGAATTCTCCAATCCAAACAAAAAGAAAGAAAAACAATTCAAAGCTTGAATTGCTCGCGAGTCCAATATCATGCAGGAGCGAGGAGGGCGTTTCTAAGGCAGCAGTCTTTTTATCCCGAATCTGAAGAGAGGGCGAGGCATTCGGAAAAGCGGAATGTTCGACATCCCGAGGGCGTACTACGAATCGGCACCAAAGGGAGCCTCGCAAAAAAGACGCGCCTTGAATCCCACCTTTACGTGCTTCGAGGATATCGAGATGCTCCTGCGGTCGTTCCTTCTAATAGGCGTTCCCGAGGAAGAGTCCAAACTGTGCTGTACTGCAGGCAGAGTAGTATAACTACCAGGTAGCAAACCGGGTTTAACCTGGTTAACCTCCCTGCCTTTCCTTCGCTTTTATCTCTCTCTCTCTCGAGGAGGAGGAGGATCTGAGAACCAGCAATTTGAATGGCGCGGCCTAGTTATTTTCTTTTTATGTTCTCTCCCCTACCAGGTGAACACGTCCTGAAGTGAGAATGGGGAGAGCAGTCAACCTTTTTTGCCATCAAAGCCATCAAAAGGGAGTGAACTACACACACTCTTCGTGCGGAAGTGTCGGGCACATTATCAAGTGGCAACAACAAGAAAGAGACACCATCCCAAGCTAAGGCTCTATGTGGGAAGGTTCTATGCATTCGGCTTCCTCGGTGAATGTATGCGGCGGAGCCCTGCATGCGCAAATTGGCAGGGCGTTGGTGGCCGTATAATTTGGAGGTTGGGTGATGAATCGTAAGTGTAAGAGCAACCTGCGAGAAGACCTCTAGTAGTTCCGGAAGAGGGGGCGAGAATTCACCTGCACAGCTTCGACGCCTGTAAGTCTTAGTCCGCGAACGCGCGCGCCGCGCGCGCATGTGTGTGTGTGTGTGTGTGTGTGTGTGTGTGTGTGTGTGTGTGTGTGTGTGTGTGTGTGTGTGTGTGTGTGTGTGTGTGTGTGTGTGTGTGTGTGTGTGTGTGTGTGTGTGTGTGTGTGTGTGTGTGTGTGTGTGCGTGTGTGTGTTTGCGCGCGCACTGGCCCAGCATATGCACACCTTGCGTGCATTTATCCGCCGGTGCGCTCCGCCGGCGAGCGGCTGCGTGCTCGGCGTTCCGAATTGTTCTAGGAGCGCGTCGACACATCGGCACAATATGTTTTACTTAAATGGAAATTACTTCACGACAAAGACATGCCCTACCTGTATATTTAAGAGAAAATTAAGAAATGTTATTGCTTATGATGGCACAAAGGCCCCATCAGGTGAGCATAGCCGTGCAGTTGTCCTTTTTCCCGCACGGTTCCCAGAATAAGGTGTCTTCTCTTATTCTGTAGCATGGTGAGTTAACTGTTCACTGTCGATTTAACACACTCCTGCTGCTCTCTCTTTTTCGGATGGCTGGGAACGGTGGAGCAGGAGAAGATAGGCAGACCGATAAAAGACCATATTGAAATGATGCCTCATATTGGCCGGGTCGAATCGCTTTCTCTCCTATCGGTGAACACCTTGAAAAGTAAATTACAGACAAAACAAAAGCCGCGGGCACACCACATTTTTTCTTTCTTCCTTTGCTCTTCACTCTATTTTCCCCTGACGGAGCTCCGCGGTTTAGCATTCGCCAACCGCTCGCGCCATGTCAGTGCTGCCAGCGCATCCCATTTCACTACTGCTAGCGGTTGTTTGCCGGAAGCTGGCTCAACTGGAGCACCAGGTTGAAGTCCACAGAGTTCCAAACAATCAATGTTGACGGGTAACATGAATAACGGCCTGAAACTGCACTCGAAAGCGAAACGTGTGGTTAAATAGTCTTCATAGAGGACCCGATTTGAAAATAGGGATTTATAGCTACTTCTAAGCACTTAGGTGCAATTGCGAAAAATAAACATTTATAAGCACTACAAAATCAGTATGAGAGCCCTTATTTACCTCTAATTCATGGTCATATATCAAAGTGGGACGATAGAAACGCAAGGAACATAGCGGGCGTTGGCGTAAAATCCAGTCCCTAGTTCTAATATCGGTGGCTCGTCTTTTCACCTTCTCGTTTAGAAACACAAATTTCAGTGTTTCCGTGACTGCGACAACCTAAAAGAAGATAGATAATTTGTTTCGTATGTGGTGCTAAGGACAGAACGTCGACATGCACGTATTGCTGTAAAACATATTAGCGTAACAGAAGATGTGAGCGGCATTCGTACTTACTCGGTACGCGGCTAGTCATATCAATGTAGAAAACCTCGTACATCTGAAATGCACACTGAACACTTCAGTTTTCGTCACGCTGTTGGACACATTTTCTGTCATACTTATTTACGTTTCACGTACTAAAGCCGCAGTAGTTTGCTCTAGCCGAACCGACCGTTAGGATTCGAGCTTTACTCCGTCTGCCAAGATCGAGTTAAGAACTTCTATATTCAATTGGGAAGAATTTAATTACCGTTTGAATGCAGCTTCGATCACAACGAACTCAAGCGAGCTCATGTTTGCTTATTCAACTACACAAATCAGACGCGAAAAACGCCGAGATTGAGCGTTGTTAACAAACATTGCGTCCCAGCGGGTAATTGCTGAGAGGGATGTAAGGCTTTCCGCAGCATGAGCACATACAGAAGTACTGACTGCTTGAGAAGGTTGATGTTGATTAGGAGAACAATACGAAAGACATATTGTGCTGCGAGCGATAGGTTTTTCGATGTATTTATATATGAGCTGAAATCACGACAGTCGATCACACGCACTCGAGAAAGTGCGGGCGCTCCATAGTTGCTTATTGTAACGTCTACGTGCGTCCATCACCTAATTAAAGCTAAAACTAGATACCGTATTTATTGGAATCTAAGCCGATGTTTTTTAATCGAATCTAAGCCGATGTTTTAAACGATGTGCGAAAGGGGGGGGGGGGGGGTAAGCTTACATTCGAGTACAATGATTAGGTTTTTTTTTTTTCTGGCTTTGGGAATTTCGGGGGTCGGCCTGGAATCGGGGCCGGCCTAGATTCGAAAAAATACGGTAAGTGTTGGACACTCAGTAGACTACTACTTTGTAAATATTCTGTAAATAATACGCTCGACATCTCACGAAGCAATATCAAATTTTATGCAAAGCTTACCCAGCGCCTATCCAATGTGCCGCCAGTCTTCCCGTTGCGCGGACAGACACTGTACGATGTCCTCAGTGCTTGCCAGAACGCTGTAAGACACTCGGCCGCCCGGTATGGTTCCCCCCAGTGCCGCCCCGTGCGATGAAAGGCACTGGAGCGCACTGGAAAAGCTGTTCATTTCGACAAGTTAGCTTGAGAAAAAAGAGTTTAGTACGATTAAATCGGCATTGTAATTGATGACAGTTACAAAAAATAACGCAGCCACACTTGGAGTGACTTCTGCGATGATTATATATGCTAAAAAGTTTCTACACCCTCTCAGTAATGTTACTCCTGGATTTATGAATACCATTTCAAATCAAAGACGCATATTCAGGTTGGAGAAGATCTGTCTGCTCGACAATTTGGACACCCCACCTTACACCTCCTTTTTAGATGCGAAGCATCTTATGGCGGAGTTCAATCCGGTGGTGGTGGTGGTGGTGCATCTGCAGCGCAGCGCAGCGCGGAGCGTCGGCGTCGCGAGGCGACAGGGGTGTGGGGGGGGGGGGGCTAGAGCACGCATCCGCATCGCAGCGAGCGCCTCCGCGCCATCTAGGGATCTTTCTGAGAACTAGAGGTGGCTACGACAGAGCCATCTAGTGAACACTCCAAGAACTAGCAGTGGCTACCTACACCTACTACTACATACTACAGAGGATGGACAGGCCCACACCCTAAGGAGCTTCGCCCCTAAAACAACGAAACAGAAGAAAAAGTAAGAGCAAAACACGCAGAAAGAAATCAGGCCTCCAAGCTCAGCGCTTCCTTCAGGCTTGGGACCCCTAGTGCGAAGCTTCCTTAATTTTTGTAACGTAAAACGTATCTATCGTAATGTAATAAACTTCTGGGGGTAGCGCAAAATCACATGTTAGGCTTACAGAGGTGATCTTATCTAAATAAAGTAACAGAACAGAGTAGTTCGAGTAAACCAAATCTTAAGGTATGGCTTCTGTGGGTGTCAAGTACGCGCTTTCCATTGCAAATTAATGGCACAGTGCTCTGAATGAGTCTGGCAGTGAAGTAGGGTCCTTGCATGAGCTCCATACTTATGAAAGCACGGGGTGGTGATTACTGTTTTACGTCCCGAAAAAAACATATGATTCTAAAGGAGGCGTAGTGGACCGCTCCGGAAATTTCGACGATCTGGATTATTTCATCGTGCGTCTAACTCTAACCACACGGGCCTCAACAATTTCACTACCATGCAAATGCTCATGGCGTGGCCAGGATTGGATTCGGCGCCAGTAGGGTTAACTGTCGAGTATCATAGTTTATAGACCAGCACGACGAGTTGATAAAGTTACTTGCGCTGTTGTTTTCCGTTTACTCGTGGTATTTATTGTATGAATCTAGAAAGTAGCACTTCTTCATTTCTATCCGGTTAAATGGTCTTACCATGTCTCTGGTCCAACGCGGCGTATCATACTTCTCCGCAAGCCCTCAAGTGCAATCAATGATTGCCACGACTTTCGTAAATTTTTCTCAAACTGCGGGTGTTCGCATCAGAGATTTGCGATATTGAGCGTCGATGTGATTTGAGACATAAGAGTGTAGTGGTGCTGTAATATTGTTACAACGCTCTACGGCGAGTGAGAGGAAGAGATAGGGACGGAGAGAAAAGGCAGGGTGGTTAACCAAGCTTGGGCTCGGCTGGCTCGACGGTGAAGGACTGGATGAAGTGAGGCAGTGGAAGAAGGAGCAAAGTCCTCCTCCTCTTCTTATTGTACCGCATCTCCTCTGCTTCCCCCTGCAGGTGACGTTGCAAATTGAAAGCCTCCAAGTTCGCACAAATGATGCAGGAAGTACCCAAGTATTCAGTTGTTCAAGCATTTGAATCCAGGATCAGTATGATTTGCAGGAATTCCTCGCGAACTTCTAAGCGTCTTTGTCTGGCACATTGTGTATAAACAGGCATACTGTAATTTTACTAGAAATACCATGGCATATTTTGATGTGTACACTGATGTGTACCTACTTGTACACTACAAAATTTCAAATATTTCACCAGTCTTGCTAATTCGCCTTTGCCATTTTCCTAATATGCATTGCGGAGGCGAATATATCATGAGAGGACACCTGGGAATCGGCCTTGCTGTGCTTGTCGCCACCACAATCGGTAGGTTACGTTCTCAATTTCCTATTGCCTCTTTAATGAGCACCAGCATAAAATGAAGCGAAGGAAGGTATATGGGGCGCTATTTGTGCTGTTTTGAGTGCATTGTATTATTTGTAGTGTACATGTGAAATGAGAAAAGTGGGCCGAAAGACAACTTGCCGCCGGCAGGGATCGAACTTGCAACTTTCCGATCACGCGCCCGATGCTCTTACCAATCGAGCTAGGGCGGTGGTCGTCCCTCACCCTCACTATCGGGTATTTACGCCCATCAAACATGGCGATAGTACTCAACGCCACTCGTAGCCATGACGGCGACTGTGAAAAAATATCTTTTTTTTTTTTTGCCAGATGGCAAAAAAAAAAAGAGCACGAGAATCTCTACCTAACAGACAGCTGACGAATAAGTCATGGCATACTACCTGGGCGCATCAGGTCTGCAGGAACGATACCCTAGCCCCTCGCTATGAATGAATGAAGGAAGGGAATTTGGAGAGCCCGTTTCTTTGTTTAACATGACCTTAATGAATAGCAGCAGATAATAAACCCAAGGAAGGCTAGAACAGTACTGTTAACGTCCCCTATAGCTTCCTTGGCTTCATTACCTGCTGTATTTCATTAAGATTGTGTCAAACAAAGAAACGAGCCATCAAAATTCCATTCCTTCATTCTATCGCATATATGTTGTTTTATCCAAAGATTGATCGCAGTCGTAGTCCATGACCGCATGCAGTCTAAGAGCGGCGTAAAACAAAACGATTCAACACATAAGAAATTTATCATGCGGTTACTGTTGTTAAAAGGAAAACTGTCTCTAATTATGCGCAAAAATTGCATTTTCGTATTGTATAGACCTTATTAAAAGAATACACCTTTCGTATAAAGTCAAGAAGGTTTTCCACAAATTAGTTTGCCGCACATGTCTAGGCTCATACAAGCATGGCAGGTGCAACGACAATGGCACCGCTGCTAGTCATTCCAGGGTTTATAGAAAACTGGAAGCTCTATAAGGGCTGCCGGCTGCTTTCACCTGTAGCAGGGTCGCGTTCGCCACGGCGTCGCGCGAACGTGACGCACTTCTGAAGAACCTTACGGAATGTGTCCAAGGGCTAGGCCGGATTACTCCATCACCATCAGCGCATTGCTCTAAGCAAAAATGCAAACTACTGTGTCCTACCAAAATGTCAGTGAAAACACGATAGTAATATAGCCAACGGAACGGTTTATTTCTTAAGCCGTACAACTGGCGGTAACGATATGCGTGAAATTCTGGAGTCACCTTACGCATATTCGCCATGGCGAAGCTAAGGGCTTTCTGGGGAAAAGCGGTACCGAGCTTCTTTTGCGTGTTCATTTCGTCAGTATAGGTCCTTTCAAAAATGGTATTTAGTAATAATTGGACCACTGCAACTTTAGTAGTATCTCTTCTGGTGAGCAAACCTGTTTGCATGAGCAATGATCGCCGCGGCTGAGCTATTTGTACACACAAGGTCCTTCGATATTTCCAGGAGCGTGATGAGAGGATTTCAGTGCTCCCTGTCCTTTAGTCATTCGTGCTCAACGTTCACTTCCTAGTCAATAGACACACGATGCTTAAAGCAATTTATGATAGCCCATTCCACTATTGCACAGCTAGAAGTACAACATTTCCAAAAATATTCACGGGACGAAAAAGCTGCTATTCTGGCCGGGCCTTTTTTTTTCCGGAATCTGGGAAAAGATACAACATTGGAGAAAGGAGTTAACACCTTCATTCAAGCCTATACCATGAACTTCACTGCTTCCACTGTGCTCGCTTCTTACCCCCGTCTGATTAGCGGGATATCATATTAGGAAGCACCAAAGCTATCGAAACGACAAGCGCACATGCATATGTGACGAATTCTATTTGAAAGAAATGAGAGGAATTGATGCAGGGTGTTTCTTCGAGCCGCACAGTAGCGGTGTTTTGCGACAGCCGAAGAATGTTTTGATAGTGTCGGACGTACACTCTTGTAGTGTGCCAGCTATATATACCAGCTATCCCGCAACCTCAGATTGAAGTATGCTGCACGGTAGACAACACGGACAACAAGAAGACGGGGACAAGCGCAGTATACTTCGATCATGAATCACCAACTGGCCCGATCTTCGACTTTGCTTGGCAACCTCATAATAGTAACCGCCATTGGTAACCTCGGCTTTTTGTCCCCGCCTGTAGCTCAAGGAGAGGCACTCTTGACTGGCATTTTTATGTTCACAAGCGTTTGATGCCACAGCTTGACTTTCGGAAATCGCAAAACATATCCAGGCAAGCGGATTGGCATTGTTCTTTATAAACTAGCTAGAAATCAGGGCTGGGCAGAGGTACTCGGAAAAGGATTCCGGAACACAGATATCGAAAGGTGACGAAGCGACCAACGGTAGGTAAACTACAAATGTTAGGCGCATTTAATTCCCAACGTAGGACGCCATAAACACGTCTATGAAGCACTCGCACGTGAATGCATGAACTGCTGCTGCCTTACTTAAGTAAATGAACTTAACATGCCATTATTTTTGTCATATTCTCCGGCAATAATTTATGTAGTTTGTGACTTAAAATAGCCGTTAGAAAAAATGTTACGCTAGCATGCAGCTTTGCGTATGCTGAAAATTTTCTTATTTCATATTAACTATCGAAGCTGCGTTTCAGCATTTACATATTCCGTGATATTTACTATAGACACCGCGTAAATATTGAAATAACACAGTAAGCTGTCTGGCTGCATTCGTCAACAGAATGTAGTACGTGTAAGCGCATTCTTTATCAATTCAGTATAAGAATTTAAGAACTAATTTTATAAATATTGGCGCTCTATCTCAAGCTTATTCAATGTCCGTGGCCTAAGCATGCCTGTGTACTAAGCGACTCAGGGACCGTGGTATTGCTTGGATAACTGTTCCCCTGCTAGCAGTTTAGGCTGAATATTGCCCGACTCAACCATTCCCGCTAGACTCCTCACAATCATTGCTATGCTTCTTTGCAGCGGCACTGATTATGGGCCCCGAAGGAACGAACGCTATTCCTGCCTGGATCGATCTAAGAAAATATCCGAAGCCACCGCAGTGAACCATGAGCACGACGAAATCGGGATGGGGTGTCGGGCTAAGGAAGTATGAAAGGTGCGATACTGCGGTGAAATAAAGTATTGAACTTACGTATTCATTGCGCCTACTTTATGGTTTTGTGGCTCGCCCCGTCGACAGTACTGTCCCGCTTTCTTTCTCCAAACACTGTGTGGTACGATTACTAGTAGCGACCACTTCATTTAGTTACTATGCAGGTTTGTGCAAAAGGTTCGGTATACAGAGTTATCTGGGATAATATGCCTTGTTTTTTTTTTCTTCGCTGAACTCCAATACTACGAGTGTTTCTTAAATGCAGGTAATGCCAATCTGCTTTCACCTGTGATTATATATATGAACTGCAGACTTACTGCTATTTCTAAATATGGTTGCGTTGTATTTAAACGCACTATATTAAACCTCTGGGCCATGACGTCCCATAAAAAAACAACATGATTACTCTCAATCGAGACGAATAACTGAGAAATAAAAGGAGAATTTTAAGCATCGTCCGTACACATGTACCAGTGCGAGCTCTGTTTCTCCAGCGGCTTGCTCCGAACTATGAAGCGCTAAAAGGGAAAAAGCGGAATGTCAAAATGATTGCAATGAGAGGAGCCAAATTTTACTAATATTTTATCGACTTGCTTCTCTCAGGAATTGTCCTAATTTCGTCTACTATTCCTAAGACGTCGAAGGGCCTATTTACAAAGATGTGTTTTGAGTATCAGATCTCCATCGCCTGCAGCAATTCACAATCATTTTGTCCTAAACATAGAACAACAGGGCACCGCGGTTTTTAGGGTTTTAGTGCATTGAATTTTGATCTTGTGCCGTGATGCTTGTGTCAGCCTCCCATTTGTCCTTATTCTATTTGACAAGCGATAAACCAGCCTGATTTGTTATACTCTTTCATATTTATATTTACTCTAGCTGCGCGAATTGCCTGCCACGCTGTTAAATCGAGGATACGATTTTATTTTGCGATCAAAGTGGCTGCGATTCCACTGCGGCAAAATTCTACATTCCCCGTGTGGCATAGCATAGGAGAGGAGAGAGAGAGGGGGGAGGGGACGCGCATGCGCTGGCGCTCATCGCGGCGTTGCGCAGGAGAGAATGAGGCGCGCGAGAGGGGGGGGGGGAGTAGGAGAGTATAAGAGACAGAGTAGGAGCATGCGCAGTGGAGCGCGGACGCCACCGCCGGACACAGCCCCGCGCTAAAGCTGCTTGGCATCTAACACCCGATAGTTTCGTCAATCTAGTGGTGTCATCGCAGTCTATCAACACCGCATTTACCTCTGCGCAATCACCAGGGCCTAGGCGAACGTTACGCTTCTCTGTGAATATTTTTGCAACGTTAGCAAATGGTGTACTCCTTTAAACAACCGGTATTGTTTCTAATTCACTCACTAGTTTAAACAGCTATTTCACACCACATCATCGCAGTATGATTTATCAATGTCATAGACAAAGTTTCGCAACGCACTTATAAAGAAACTTGGCAACCGTGCTTCTAACGTTTCATTTGAGCAAAGCGGGTTATGAGGAAAGTCATCATCATCATCATCGTCGTCAGCCTGTCTACGCTCACAGCAGGGCAAAGGCCTCTCCCATGTTCCGCCAATCAACCCGGTCCTATGTTTGCTGCTGCCTCCTTACACCCACACGCTTCTTAACCTCATCTGTCCACCTTTGTCTCCCCCACGCGCGATTGTCTTCTCTTGGAATGCATTCAGCTGCTCTTAATGACCAGCGCTTATCCTGCCTACGCGCTACATGCCCTGCCCATGTCCATTTCTTCTTCTTGATATCGACTATGATGTCCTTAACACCCGTTTGTTCCCTGACCCACTCTGCTCTCTTTCTGTCTCTTAAGGTTACACCTATCATTTTCCTTTCCATTGCTCACTGCGTCGTCTTCTACAGCTTCCGTTTGTTTATATTTATTTTATCGCGCGCCTCCTCTTCTCTCCGCTTTCCTTTCCATCTTTCTTTCCCTTTCGCCTCAGTGTAGGGTAGCAAACAGGATGCTACAATTCTGGTTAACCTCCCTGCCTTTCTCTCGTTTTAGTATCTCTCTCTCTCTCTCTCTCAGTTTAAATTGAACCCTCTTTGTAAGCCACCAGGTTTCTGCCCCGTAGGTCAGTACCGGTAAGAGGCAGCTCTTATATACCTTCCCCTTGAGTGATAGTGGTAAACTGCCATTCGGGATTTCAGAGTGCTTGCCGAATGTGCTCCATCCCATCCTTATTCTCCTAGTTACTTCGGTCTCATGGTTCGGCTTCGCGGTTACTACCTGTCCTAAGTAGACGTATTCCTTTACAAATTCCAGAGCATCGCTACCTATCGCAAAGCGCTGTTCTATTCCGATACTGTTGCACATTACTTCGCAGGTTACAAGGGGCTCTCCATTAAGTCGTATCCCTAATTCTTCCCAATCTTGGGCCCTGAAAAACCTCCTGTAAGCACGCGGTGAATTGCATTGGGGAGATCGTGTCTCCCTGCTTTACACTCTTCTTTATTGGGACTTTTTTCGCTTTCTTTGTGGAGGACTATGGTGGCTGTGGAGCCGCTGTAGATTTCTTCCAGTATGTTCATATATGGTTCGTGGGCGCCGTGATTCCGCAGTGCCTGCATTGCTGCTGATATCTCGACCGAATCAAATGCCTTCTCGTAAAATATGAAGGCTATATATAGGGGTTGGTTATATCCCGCGCATTTCTCTGCGACGAAAGTATCGTCCTTGGAAGAAGTCTTGCTACCTCAAAAAGTATACCCCTACGCGCAGCCCATTTGAAACGCCATCCTCCGCGTGTTTGCTAAAGACCTAGGCAAATATTTATGTGTCAAGATGATATATCTCTGGGAGCTCTACTCAATGTTCCCCTTACATCGTTCGAAAGACATTAAACCTTTGGTAAGCACGAGAAGCCTTTGGTAAACACGAGAACAAAGGCGAGTGGAGCTTTGCTCGAAAGATTACGTTGCATTCAGTGCAGTATTTGTTCAAACATCGTCCGTTGAAACAAATGCATTTTTTCGGTGCAGCTATACTCAACGACTGAACCCTCTGAAGCTTCAAGATGATCCTGCTTATTTCTTCCATACTCCTTTGACAGGATGTAACAAAAAGGCTAGACGCCGATATAGTAACGGGCTTCCACAGGAGGACGTGTACACTTCATGCAAAAGTAGCATTCTTTTTTTTATTGAGATGCAGACTTGCAATAAGGCGTAATGCATGGTGTGTATGTGTGTATTATATGTGTGCTGCAAGGCCTGTGTTTGCGGGAATTTAAGCGGTGTTATGCCACAAAAAACAGCTGACTTGCATACACTGATCTTCCTTCCGCACATTTGTGACGCTTTCTAACACATCCTTTCTTGTATTTCTTCAGAAAAGCGGTCGTTTTTGTTACTTTGTACACGGCAGCTGTCTTACAAATAAAAGAAGGTGTAAACCGTCCTTGCGAAGTGTTTCCGGTCATTAGGTAAAAACAAGGTGCTGCAAGGACTCATGTGGAAGACACTTCTGTATCTTCTATAGGAGAGCACTTGTCCTCACAAATGACGCTCTGTGCATAATAGTGATGAGCAGTCATATGGTAAAAAGTCTTACGCGGAAGGTCATCTCCGTTAATACGGACAGAAGATGCTGCGAGCGGTCCGCAGCAGTGTCTTTATATACTGTGATAAACGTGTTTATCTGCCGCGAAATAGGGGCACCACAGTCAATTTGTTCACGTTCACGTAACCCCGATATCTTAGTACAAACGTGGCAGAGACCCGCGAAAAGTAGCCGAGGAAGGCAGGCCGTAAATAGTCACACGGTTAATAATAATAATGGCTGGGGTTTTACGTCCAAAAACCACGATATGATTATGAGAGACGCTGTAATGGAGGGCTGCGGAAGATTCGGCCACCTGGGGTTCTTTAATGTGCACCTAAATCTAAGCACACGAGCCTCTGGCATTTTGCCTCCATCGAAATGCGATCCCGCGATTCGATCCCGCGACCTTTGGGTTGGCACTCGAGCATCATAACCACTAGACCACAGCGAAGGGTTATAGGTCACGCGGTTAATTACGTATTCGCCTAGGATGAATCGAAGACGAAAGCCATCTTCATTTTTTTTTTCTCGTCTTTCTCTTCTCTGTCAATTGTATTGTTCCCCCTCCCCAAAGCTTCGTGCACCTAACGTGGTTTCGCACAGCCTCCGGGACCGGAGGCTTGCAAGTTCTCTGCACCTCACGTGGTTTTGGAGTGCCTCCGGGATCGGCTCACCCTTGACCAAGTGACGATGTTGTGTGATAGCGTCATCATGGCGTGCCCTTGTCGTCTAGACGTCATCATAATGTCATCACCTTCGTCTTGTGACGTCACATCATCAATGATAATGTTTCGCATCACTTCGTGTTAACGCTGACGCCACCAGCGGTCACTTTTCGCGTTTGATGAGGCATCTAAGGCTTTCGCCTTAAAACAACTAAGCTTCACAAAATGAGAACGAGTGTTGACAATAGTGAACACCGTAGAGGGCGGGCCTTTGATGCCGGTCGTTTTCTCAGCGGAGCATTCTTGCGGTTGAAGAAGTCGAGCAGTAAGTTCTCTGCAAAGATGTCCACTTGCCACATCCCCGCAGAAAGATAGCACTTGCCACAGCGCAGCTTTGCGGAAAAAGTTAATGGGCCGCGCATTCGCGCAACCTCCGGGAGTCCAGTGCCGCACTCATTAATAGATGAGATTCCCATTGAAGGGCTTTGCCGCTGCGCGAAATTGCGTAAAATCTGCCTGCGTGTGTCAGCGTAACGCACCCTAAATGATGGTTCGCTGATGCGCACTCTGAAAGAGTCGCCACCCGAAAATACATATATGTGTATTCGTGTTGCAACACTATCTGCGTGATTTGCAGCTCACAAGCTCCTTCGTTCGTTGTTTAAAGCGCAGCGGGTTTTTTATCGTTGTTGTTGTTGTTGTTGTTGTTGTTGTTGTTGTTGTTGTTGTTGTTGTTGTTGTTGTTGTTGTTGTTGTTGTTGTTGTTGTTGTTGTTGTTGTTGTTGTTGTTGTTGTTGTTGTTTTCTTTAGCATGAGGATGGTATAGGCAACATTGACGGGGCCGCTCCTTCCACTGCTCTACTTAGAGAGGTCCATGTAAAGGCATTGTGAAATTTTCACAAAGAAATTTTATTTCTTGTACTCAGAATGCAAGGGCGCTAACGGATGCTGGCTTGCCGATCAGCGCGAGTGCAGGAGTCAAATAAGACCGTTTGTTAACAGTGCGTATCTAAGTGTTGTGGACGCACACACACAAGTACAGTACTCATGGATGGAAACGCGAGAATTTAGAGCTGAGCAATGTACGTACTTTAGTTTCCAGCATCTAAATTTCGTGTCATATATTTGCGCAATTTTGGGTCGAACCCCTACGTCACAGCCAAGATTACCTTTAGCGGCCAAATTTGCACCGTCAATGAAGCGGTTACCATGAGTAAATTGCTCGTAGCTCTCTACATAAAAAATAAACAGATATCGCGTTTCAAAATGCGATCCCTGTACATTTACTGAGACATCGAGAAGTTGGGTCATCCTATGTTTCGGTGGATATATTTGTGAATACGCATACACAAGCTATATAAAGCTATATAGACGAGCAAAATCCCCGACCTCTAGCGAATAGTTGTGTATTACCTCTGTACGCTTATCGTCAGAGAAGCACTAGTAAGTATATTCTCTGAGAAAATGAACCTGACCAAGTGAAACGTTAAAGGCGTCGGAGTTGTAAAAGAAAGTTCTCTCGCCTTTCTGGAGCACTGAAGGGCTCTTCGCTGGCTCTTCTTATCCTAAACCTTAACGGGCAAAAATAGGATGCGGGACTCAACGTTAACTCTCACGTATATATGCTATAAGAACTGCTGCCGCCACTTGTTCTCTCACGATTAAGTTGTCCATTAGTGATACTTACGAAGCTATTTAAGGGCAGATGCATGTGATTGAGATGACCCCGTTAGACTAAATATTAATGAGAACTAACAGACAATAACGCCAAGGAAAGTACAGGGGGTGTTATCTGTAGTATTTAGAATATAAATGTGAAGAAAGTAAAGTGGACGAAAAGATGACTTGCCGCCGGCAGGGACCGAACCTGCGACCTTCGAATAACGCGTCCGATGCTCTACCACTGAGCTACGGCGGCGGTCATCCTCCCGTCCACTTTTCTGGGTTATATATGTTGATTTAAACCTAGGAGTGTTAGTCAGCGCCAATCGCAGCCATGGCGGCGAGTGTGGAACACTCTTTTTTTGCCTGTTGGCGTCACGTAGCACGTGATCTTTATACGAGTTGGCAGCTGACCAATAATCCCTCGCATACTACCTGAAGGCATTAAGTCTGCCAGGACGAGACCCTAGATATGAATGAAGGAAAGCAGATGATTTTTCAAGGGCTCGTTTATCTTTCTTAGACACAATATTAATGAGAACTAACAGACAATAACGCCAAGGAAAGTACAGGGGGTGTTATCTGTAGTATTTAGAATATAAATGTGAAGAAAGTAAAGTGGACGAAAGATGACTTGCCGCCGGCAGGGACCGAACCTGCGACCTTCGAATAACGCGTCCGATGCTCTACCACTGAGCTACGGCGGCGGTCATCCTCCGTCCACTTTTCTGGGTTATATATGTTGATTTAAACCTAGGAGTGTTAGTCAGCGCCAATCGCAGCCATGGCGGCGAGTGTGGAACACTCTTTTTTTGCCTGTTGGCGTCACGTAGCACGTGATCTTTATACGAGTTGGCAGCTGACCAATAATCCCTCGCATACTACCTGAAGGCATTAAGTCTGCCAGGACGAGACCCTAGATATGAATGAAGGAAAGCAGATGATTTTTCAAGGGCTCGTTTATCTTTCTTAGACACAATATTAATGAGAACTAACAGACAATAACGCCAAGGAAAGTACAGGGGGTGTTATCTGTAGTATTTAGAATATAAATGTGAAGAAAGTAAAGTGGACGAAAAGATGACTTGCCGCCGGCAGGGACCGAACCTGCGACCTTCGAATAACGCGTCCGATGCTCTACCACTGAGCTACGGCGGCGGTCATCCTCCCGTCCACTTTTCTGGGTTATATATGTTGATTTAAACCTAGGAGTGTTAGTCAGCGCCAATCGCAGCCATGGCGGCGAGTGTGGAACACTCTTTTTTTGCCTGTTGGCGTCACGTAGCACGTGATCTTTATACGAGTTGGCAGCTGACCAATAATCCCTCGCATACTACCTGAAGGCATTAAGTCTGCCAGGACGAGACCCTAGATATGAATGAAGGAAAGCAGATGATTTTCAAGGGCTCGTTTATCTTTCTTAGACACAATATTAATGAGAACTAACAGACAATAACGCCAAGGAAAGTACAGGGGGTGTTATCTGTAGTATTTAGAATATAAATGTGAAGAAAGTAAAGTGGACGAAAAGATGACTTGCCGCCGGCAGGGACCGAACCTGCGACCTTCGAATAACGCGTCCGATGCTCTACCACTGAGCTACGGCGGCGGTCATCCTCCCGTCCACTTTTCTGGGTTATATATGTTGATTTAAACCTAGGAGTGTTAGTCAGCGCCAATCGCAGCCATGGCGGCGAGTGTGGAACACTCTTTTTTTGCCTGTGGCGTCACGTAGCACGTGATCTTTATACGAGTTGGCAGCTGACCAATAATCCCTCGCATACTACCTGAAGGCATTAAGTCTGCCAGGACGAGACCCTAGATATGAATGAAGGAAAGCAGATGATTTTCAAGGGCTCGTTTATCTTTCTTAGACACAATATTAATGAGAACTAACAGACAATAACGCCAAGGAAAGTACAGGGGGTGTTATCTGTAGTATTTAGAATATAAATGTGAAGAAAGTAAAGTGGACGAAAAGATGACTTGCCGCCGGCAAGTCATCTTTTCAGAAAGATAAACGAGCCCTTGAAAAATCATCTGCTTTCCTTCATTCATATCTAGGGTCTCGTCCTGGCAGACTTAATGCCTTCAGGTAGTATGCGAGGGATTATTGGTCAGCTGCCAACTCGTATAAAGATCACGTGCTACGTGACGCCAACAGGCAAAAAAAGAGTGTTCCACACTCGCCGCCATGGCTGCGATTGGCGCTGACTAACACTCCTAGGTTTAAATCAACATATATAACCCAGAAAAGTGGACGGGAGGATGACCGCCGCCGTAGCTCAGTGGTAGAGCATCGGACGCGTTATTCGAAGGTCGCAGGTTCGGTCCCTGCCGGCGGCAAGTCATCTTTTCGTCCACTTTACTTTCTTCACATTTATATTCTAAATACTACAGATAACACCCCCTGTACTTTCCTTGGCGTTATTGTCTGTTAGTTCTCATTAATATTGTGTCTAAGAAAGATAAACGAGCCCTTGAAAAATCATCTGCTTTCCTTCATTCATATCTAGGGTCTCGTCCTGGCAGACTTAATGCCTTCAGGTAGTATGCGAGGGATTATTGGTCAGCTGCCAACTCGTATAAAGATCACGTGCTACGTGACGCCAACAGGCAAAAAAGAGTGTTCCACACTCGCCGCCATGGCTGCGATTGGCGCTGACTAACACTCCTAGGTTTAAATCAACATATATAACCCAGAAAAGTGGACGGGAGGATGACCGCCGCCGTAGCTCAGTGGTAGAGCATCGGACGCGTTATTCGAAGGTCGCAGGTTCGGTCCCTGCCGGCGGCAAGTCATCTTTTCGTCCACTTTACTTTCTTCACATTTATATTCTAAATACTACAGATAACACCCCCCTGTACTTTCCTTGGCGTTATTGTCTGTTAGTTCTCATTAATATTGTGTCTAAGAAAGATAAACGAGCCCTTGAAAAATCATCTGCTTTCCCCCGTTAGACTAAGTGGTTTTGGATTACCCTGTCGTTTCAAACACGTGCACGAAATGCTGCGTAAGGCTCTCTTAGAAGGACGGAATGCTTCAGAAAGCCCGCAGCTTAACGCGATGTCGGACATGAAGCGTCGCTTTAAATACGAAAACGTTGTAGTAGCTAGGCACAAGTGAAGTTTGTAAGTAGTGAGTAATGTATTAATGGATCTAGTGTTCGTTTCTTTTGCGCTGAAGCCGTATGTGGGTAGGGACTTCCGTCTGTGTGCGTGCGAAACAGCCTAGCGGACGTATGTGACACAGAAAGTGGGCAAACCCCACTACTCGCCACTGGTCCACTAAATGCGAATGAAGGAAGGCACGGGCGTCAAATGACATCGAATGTTCCCACACCGAATACAAGACGACGCATGTCGCGGAAAAATAAGTGTCATGCTACTGTTGCGGAACTCTTTGCCATTCTATCCGCGTTGCGCTTTATAACATCAGTAGAAAAGGAGCAAAATGAGTCATTTTTTGCGATTCACAGGCCGCTCTAGCGTCACTGCAAAGTAATAGAAATGGTTCTCTGAACTCTTCGCTATTATATGAGACCCTAAAAGAACACGCAAAAGCAAACGCAATGAATCACGTGATCGCATTCCAATGGACACCAAGTCACTGCAGCATTCCAGGAAACACTGCAGCGGACGCCACGGCAAATCGGGCACACAATAACGAAGAGACAATTAGTCACCCAGTTTCACGCAATGAAATCCGCCAACTCCTGAGACAGATAACCTGTAGCCTCACCAAAGACAAGTGGTTCGATGAAAAGTCTAAAAGTTCGGACTCATATAGACCCTTGCATAAAACTATGCGTTCCATCAGACTTGAGAGAAAATATGAGATTTGAAACATTAGTTCACCACCTACGGCTTGGCGCAGCATTTAGGCGACACTTCCTACACAGAATGTTCCAGCGGCCACCCTGACGAAGATGTACATAATCTACTTATCGAGTGCAAAAATATGAATCACAAAGAAAAGTAATACGAGCAAGTCTACTACTTTTAGATAGAAGCCCTTTCACAGTGAAGAAAATACTAGGTACATGGCCAACGGCAAGTCTTCAGAGAAGAGCTCTCGTCGCCTTCAAGAAGTTTCTTGAAGAATCTAATATTTTATGGAAATATTGACCTACTGTACACGAGGTCGACTTCCCTTCTACTAAAGGAAATGTGTAATGTTGTGATAGTGCGTTTGATTTTATGGGTAATCATTTGTGTCAGTGTGTTTTCCTGTGTATGTCAAGCAATACAGAATATTTGAGTTTGAACGTCTACACGTGAACTAACTTTTCTTATGTGAACTTGTCATACATCACTTGTGTACATACGAACCTATTACGTATCTGAACTGCCATGTGATGTTCGGCTGTGCGTATTTTCACATCGTGTGTCCTACTGTATTGCATTTTGTGCAATTATTATATTTCTTACTACATATTCTGTCTGCTAAGCGAGAAGTAGTAGCCGGTGCCATCATAATGGCACGAACCTCTCTGTTTCATAATTTCAATTTTAAAAAAAGGATGCATGCTGCTCAAATGATAAACTTTAAATGAGCATGCGCTAAATTCAAGAGCGACTTTCTGCACAGGCATATATCTCGGACTTATTTGCGGAGTGTGTGATCGGGTAAGATTCGAAACTATGTGTCACCTCTGTGCCGTGGGCTAGACAGCTTCGCTGGTCATTCACCATTACAGAGCGGAACGGCTCCTCAACTTTTTTGCATAATCAAATCAAAACACTGTGGCATGAAATAAAGCGAAAGAATCAATCAAGATAGCATCTGATTTTCGCTCTGAACTGATTGCCGGAACGCTTAGCGATCAGTGACGTCATTCCTGTCTGAGCTGGTGTCGCGAGCTCTGACAGCCGTATGCTTCTTTTCTGTTATCGCCGTGTTGGCTTGTGGGCCAACACTATGGCTTGTAGGCCATAGTGTTGAGCTGCCAAACGCGATGCTGTGGTAAAAATGTCGCCTCTACGGTTTTATTACGATGGCAATTAAATGGACACTCGAGCCTAATTTTCACCGTCGCCGTCATGTTCCTTCTAAAGTCCCAATCAATATCATCGCCCGGCGCGTCGTATGTTCTATATGCGTGCGAAAGCTTGCGAAGGCTGCAGCAGAGCGCGGCCCAAGCAGAGATCAAGCGCGCTGGCCGGCTCCGTCGGGCGAAGAAGGATGAAGGGGTGCCGGTGCGAGGCTGCGAACTGCGAACTTTGAGAAAAAGGGCGCAGTCGCGCGCGCTGTCTTGACGTACATCAGTAGACGGGGCTCGTATGCGTGCTGTGCTCTCACCGCTTACTTCGCGCTGTAGCGACAGACAGCGCGAAAACCTCTTGCTTCCCTGGAGCGGCTGTATTCCCTTATGCCAGGGTTTTTGTGGAGTTACACTGCTAGCCTTACTTCGTATAACATTGTAATCTGTTGCTATCGCATTTATTGCTACGCCCTCGTGGCGAAACTGTGGTTTTTTTTTTTTCGTAGTAACGAAGTTTACGTTTTCTTTTATTGTGCATATACAGTGGTTTGTACGTATTTACGGACGAAAGAGGTCCCATAGAGAAATATCCCAGTGAACTCTCTTCAAATGCTCAAAAAGGACCTTACCATTGAAAAGCAAGAAGAAAATATTAAAATATTTTCTTTTTCTTTCTTAGCTGCCATATTTCCATCTTTGCATTACATTAAGTGTAGCTATAGATAACCTGGTGCGACCGGAAATAGCACTTCTTGGCGCGGCGCCGCGCCCTCTCCCTAGAGGGAGAAAGGGCGCGCGCCCTCTCTCTTCATAGGGAGAAGGCCGCGTCACGAAGTCACGGACTGACACGCTGCAGCGCGTACGTGTGTTCAGGCCTTTACGGTATTACTGTAACTGGGCGCCGACGTTGACGTTGGAACTCATGACACCGGCGCAGTGACTGAGCGTGTGCACGACTTAACGCGAGCCTTTTATCTAAACGAGGAGAGGGAGTGGAGAGGGGGCGGGGAGAGGGAAATGGAAGAAGGGGAGTGGAGAGGGAGAGGAAAATGGGACAGGGGGAGTGGAGAGCGGAAAGTGAAGAGGAAGACGGGAGTGGAGACGGGGAAGGGTAGGGGAGTGGTGAGGGGGAGGGGGAGTGGAGAGGGTTTGCGCATGCGCAGTAAGGATGGTCACTCCGCACTCCGCACACCGTTTGAGCTCCGCCATTAGATGCTTCGCATCTAATAATAATCGTTGGAGTTTAACGTCCCAAAGGCACGATATGATTATGAGGGTCGCCTAGTGGAGGGCTCCGGAAATTTCGACCACCTGGGGTTCTTTAACGTGCGCCTAAATCCATGTACACGGGCTTCAAGCATTTTCGGCTCCATCGAAAATGCGACCGCCGCACCCGGGATTCGCTCCCGCTAATTTCGGGTCAGCAGTGGAGTGCCATAACCACTAGACTGCCGGGGCGGGTACTGCACCATACTTGTTAATGATAACAGTGTACTGTCTCCATTTCAGCATGGTTTTAGGAAAGGCCTTTCAACGGTAACTCAACTAACCACAGTCATCCATAATTTTGCCTCTATTCTAGATAAATCAGGCCAGGAAGACGTAATATTTTTAGATTTTAGAAAGGCTTTCGATCTTGTTTGCCATACAAAATTAATTTTAAAGTTAAAAACCATAAGGCTACCGGAGTTCATCGTTGCTTGGGTTTCCGCATAACTTACAAAGCGCACACAGTTTGTAAGTATTGACGACCATTTTTCACGACATTTGCCTGTTAACTCAGGAGTCCCACACATGAAGCGTACTAGGCCCGCTTTTATTTCTTATATACATCAACGACATCGTCCAGGTCATTAATGAACCAGTTCTAGTTAGGCTTTTCGCAGATGATTGCTTGCTTTTTAATGAAATTAAATGTCCGAATGATCAAGCCTTCAGAAGAACCGACATTTGGGCGAGTTGGATTGCGTTAAACATGATTAGTGGTTTCAGCGCGAACGACGAATACACGAGAAGAAAAGAACACGAACACCAGCGCTGTCTCACACTAACTTTATTAGCAACGAAATCAAACCATTTTAAAGCACAACCTACCCACGTGGGCACACATCGATGATGCCCTATCAGTGAGACAGTACAAATTCAAAGGTGTAACTGTAGACATATGGAAGCAAAACAGTTTCAAGAAAGCAATCTCTCTGTCCGCAAGGTGATAGACGGCACACTTACACAACTAGGGCCTTTTTGAG
>NC_051181.1:105367424-105386610 GCF_013339695.2 Rhipicephalus sanguineus
GGCGCGCGAGGGGGGGGATAGGAGATATAGACAGAGTAGGAGCATGCGCGTGACGCGGACGCCACCGCCGGACACAGCCCCGCGCAAAAGCTGTTTGCATCTAACACCCGATATTTTCGTCAATATAGTGGTGTCATCGCAGTCTACAACACCGCTTTACCTCTGCGCAATCACCAGGCCCTATGCGCGTTACGCTTCTCTGTGAATATTTATGCCACGTTAGCAAATGGTGTACTCCTTTAAAGAACCGGTATTACTTCTAATTCACTCACTAGTTTAAACAGCTATTCACCCCCACATCATCGCAGTATATTTATCAATGTCATAGACAAAGTTTCGCAACGCACTTATAAAGAAACCTGGCAACCGTGTTTCTAACATTTCATTTGAGCAAAGCGGGTTATGAGGAAAGTCATCATCATCATCATCATCATCATCGTCAGCCTGTCTACGCTCAGCAGGGCAAAGCCTCTCCCATGTTCCGCCAATCACACCCGTCCTATGCTTGCTGCTGCCGCTCCTTACACCCCACACGCTCTTAACCTCACTGTCCACCTTTGTCTCCCCCACGCGCGATTGTCTTCTCTTGGAATGCATTCAGCTACTTTTAATGACCAGCGGTTATCTTGCCTACGCGCTACACGCCCGGCCCATGTCCATTTCTTCTTCTTGATACAGTTCCCTGACCCACTCTGCTCTCTTCCTGTCTCTTAAGGTTACACATATCATTTTCCTTTCCATTGCTCACTGCGTCGTCTTCTACAGCTTCCGTTTGTTTATATTTATTTTATCGCGCGCCTCCTCTTCTCTCCGCTTTCCTTTCCATCTTTCTTTCCCTTTCGCCTCAGTGTAGGGTAGCAAACAGGATGCTACAATTCTGGTTAACCTCCCTGCATTTCTCTCGTTTTAGTATCTCTCTCTCTCTCTCTCTCTCTCTCTCTCTCTCTCTCTCTCTCTCTCTCTCTCTCTCTCTCTCTCTCTCTCTCTCTCTCTCTCTCTCTCTCTCTCTCTCTCATTCTAGTTTAATTGAACCCTCTTTGTAAGCCACCGGTTTCTGCCCCGTAGGTCAGTACCGTAAGAGCAGCTCTATATACCTTCCCCTTGAGTGATAGTGGTAAACTGCCATTCGGGATTTCAGAGTGCTTGCCCAATGTGCTCCATCCCATCCTTATTCTCCTAGTTACTTCGGTCTCATGGTTCGGCTTCGCGGTTACTACCTGTCCTAAGTAGACGTATTCCTTTACAAATTCCAGAGCATCGTTACCTATCGCAAAGCGCTGTTCTCTGCCAAGATTGTTCCACATTACTTTAGTCTTCTGCATATTAATTTTCAGACCTACCGTTCTGCTTTCCTTGTCCAGTTCAGTAATCTGAGTTGCAATTTGTCCCCTGAGTTACTCATTAATGCAGTGTCATCAGCGAATCGCAGGTTACTAAGGGGCTCTCCATTAAGTCGTATCCCTAATTCTTCCCAATCTTGGGCCCTGAAAACCTCCTGTAAGCACGCGGTGAATTGCATTGGGGAGATCGTGTCTCCCTGCCTTACACTCTTCTTTATTGGTATTTTTTTGCTTTCTTTATGGAGGACTATGGTGGCTGTGGAGCCGCTGTAGATTTCTTCCAGTATGTTCATATATGGTTCGTGGGCGCCGTGATTCCGCAGTGCCTGCATGACTGCTGATATCTCGACCGAATCAAATGCCTTCTCGTAATCTATGAAGGCTATATATAGAGGTTGGTTATATCCCGCGCATTTCTCTGTGACGAAAGTATCGTCCTTGGAAGAAGACTTGCTACCTCACAAAGTATACTCCTACGCGGAGCCCATTTGAAACGCCATCCTCCGCGTGTTTGCTAAAGACCTAGGCAAATATTTGTGTCAAGATGATAGCTCTAGGAGCTCTACTCAATGTTCCCCTTACATCGTTCGAAAGACATTAAACCTTTGGTAAGCACGAGATGCCTTTGGTAAACACGAGAACAAAGGCGAGTGGAGCTTTGCTCGAAAGATTACGTTGCATTCAGTGCAGTATTTGTTCAAATATCGGCCGTTGAAACAAATGCATTCTTTCGGTGCAGCTTTACTCAACGACTGAACCCTCTGAAGCTTCAAGATAATCCTGCTTATTTCTTCCATACTCCTTTGACAGGATGTAACAAAAAGGCTAGACGCCGATATAGTAACGGGCTTCCACAGGAGGACGTGTACACTTCATGCAAAAGTAGCATTCTTTTTTTTATTGTGATGCAGACTTGCAATAAGGCGTAATGCATGGTGTGTATGTGTGTATTATATGTGTGCTGCAAGGCCTGTGTTTGCGGGAATTTAAGCGGTGTTATGCCACAAAAAAACAGCTGACTTGCATACACTGGTCTTCCTTCCGCATATTTGTGACGCTTTCTAACACATCCTTTCTTGTATTTCTTCAGAAAAGCGGTCGTTTTTGTTACTTTGTACACGGCAGCTGTCTTACAAATAAAAGAAGGTGTAAACCGTCCTTGCGAAGTGTTTCCGGTCATTAGGTAAAAACAAGGTGCTGCAAGGACTCATGTGGAAGACACTTCTGTATCTTCTATAGGAGAGCACTTGTCCTCACAAATGGACGCTCTGTGCATAATAGTGATGAGCAGTCATATGTAAAAAGTCTTACGCGGAAGGTCATCTCCGTTAATACGGACAGAAGATGCGGCGAGCGGTCCGCAGCAGTGTCCTTATATACTGTGATAAACTGGCTTATCTGCCCCAAAATGGGGGCACCACAGTTAATTTGTTCACGTAACACCGATATCTTACTACAAACGTGTCAGAGACCGCGAAAAGTAGCCGAGGAAGGCAGGCCGTAAATAGTCACACGGTTAATAATAATAATTGCTGGGGTTTTAGTCCAAAAACCACGATATGATTATGAGAGACGCTGTTATGGAGCGCTGCGGAAGATTCGGCCACCTGGCGTTCTTTAATGGGCACCTAAATCTAAGCACACGAGCCTCTGGCATTTTGCCTCCATCGAAATGCGGCTGCCACGGCCGGGATTCGATCCCGCGACCTTTGGGTTGGCACTCGAGCATCATAACCACTAGACCACCGCGAAGGGTATAGGTCGCGCGGTTCATTACGTATTCGCCTAGGACAAATCGAAGACGAAAGCCATCTTCATTTTTTTTTCTCGTCTTTCTCTTCTCTGTCAATTGTATTGTTCCCCCCTCCCCAAAGCTTCGTGCACCTAACGTGGTTTCGCACAGCCTCCGGGACCGGAGGCTTGCAAGTTCTCTGCACCTCACGTGGTTTTGGAGTGCCTCGGGATCGGCTCCACCCTTGACCAAGTGACGATATTGTGTGATAGCGTCATCATGGCGTGCCCTTGTCGTCTAGACGTCCATCATAATGTCATCACCTTCGTCTTGTGACGTCACATCATCAATGATAATGTTTCGCATCACTTCGTGTTAACGCTGACGCCACCAGCGGTCACTTTTCGCGTTTGATGAGGCATCTAAGGCTTTCGCCTTAAAACAACTAAGCTTCACAAAATGAGAACGAGTGTTGACAATAGTGAACACCGTAGAGGGCGGGCCTTTGATGCCGGTCGTTTTCTCAGCGGAGCATTCTTGCGGTTGAAGAAGTCGAGCAGTAAGTTCTCTGCAAAGATGCCCACTTGCCACATCCCCGCAGAAAGATAGCACTTGCCTCAGCGCAGCTTTGCAGAAAAAGTTAATGGGCCGCGCATTCGCGCAACCTCCGGGAGTCCAGTGCCGCACTCATTAATGGATGAGATTCCAAGGAAGGGCTTTGCCGCTGCGCGAAATTGCGTAAAATCTGCCTGCGTGTGTCAGCGTAACGCACCCTAAATGATGGTTCGCTGATGCGAACTCTGAAAGAGTCGCCACCCGAAATACATATATGTGTATTCGTGAGTTGTAACACTATCTGCGTGATTTTGCAGCTCACAGCTCCTTCGTTTCGTTGTTTAAAGCGCAGCGGGTTTTTATTGTTGTATGTTGTTGTTGTTGTGTTGTGTTGTTGTTGTTGTTGTTGTTGTTGTTGTTGTTGTTGTTGTTGTGTGTTTTCGGTTGTGTTGTTGTTGTTTGTTGTGTTGTTGTTGTTGTTGTTGTTTCTTTAGCATGAGGATGGTATAGGCAACATTGACCGGGGCCGTCTCCTTCCACTGCTCTACTTAGATGAGGTCCATGTAAAGGCATTGTGAATTTTCACAAAGAAGGTTTTATTTCTTGTACGTCAGAATGCAAGGCGCTTACGGATGCTGCCCTTGCCGATCAGCGCGAGTGCAGGAGTCAAATAAGACCGTTTTTAACAGTGGTATCTAAGCGTTGTGGATGACACCACTCACAAGTGCAGTACTCATGGATGGAAACACGAGAATTTAGAGCTGAGCAATGTACGTACTTTAGTTTCCAGCATCTAAATTTCGTGTCATATATTTGCGTATTTTGGGTCGAACCCCTGCGTCGCAGCCAAGATTACCTTTAGCGGCCAGATTTGCACCGTCATGAAGCGGTTTACCATGAGTAAATTGCTGTGAGCTCTCTACATAAAAAAATAACAGATATCGCGTTTCAAAATGCGATCCCTGTACATTTACTGAGACATCGAGAAGTTGGGTCATCCTATGTTTCGGTGGATATATTTGCGAATACGCATACACAAACTATATAAAGCTATATAGACGCGCAAAATCCCCGACCTCTAGCGAATAGTTGTGTATTACCTCTGTATGCTTATCGTCAGAGAAGCACTAGTAAGTATATTCTCTGAGAAAATGAACCTGACCAAGTGAAACGTTAAAGGCATCGGAGTTGTAAAAGAAAGTTCTCTCTCCTTTCTGGAGCACTGAAAGGCTCTTCGCTGGCTCTTCTTATCCTAAACCTTAACGGGCAAAAATAGGATGCGGGACTCAACGTTAACCCTCACGTATATATGCTATCAGAACTGCTGCCGCCACTTGTTCTCTCACGATTAAGTTGTACATTAGTGATACTTACGAAGATATTTAGGGCAGATGCATGTGATTGAGATGACCCCGTTAGACTAAGTGGTTTTGGATTACCCTATCGTTTCAAACACGTGCACGAAATGCTGCGTAAGGCTTTCTTAGAAGGACGGAAAGCTTCAGAAAGCCCGCAGCTTAACGCGATGTCGAACATGAAGCGTCGCTTTAAATACGAAAACGTTGTAGTAGCTAGGCACAAGTGAAGTTTGTAAGTAGTAAGTAATTTATTAATGGATCTAGTGTTCGTTTCTTTTACGCTGAAGCCGTATGTGGGTAGGGACTTCCGTCTGTGTGCGTGCGAAACAGCCTAGCGAACGTATGTGACACAGATAGTGGGTAAACCCCACTACTCACCACTGGTCCACTAAATGCGAATGAACGAAGGCACGGGCGTCAAATGACATCGAATGTTCCACACCGAATACAAGACGACGCATGTCGCGGCAAAATAAGAGTCATGCTACTGTTGCGGAACCTTTTGCCATTCTATCCGCGTTGCGCTTTATAACATCAGTAGAAAAGGAGCAAAATGAGTCATTTTTAGGGGCGAAGCTCCTTAAGGCGGCACCCGTTCGTCCCTCGTAGTCGTAGTGCGTAACCAGTCTTACGCTTTGACCTCCAAGGTGGTGCCGGTGGGAGATTTTTCCTGTGCGTTGTTGAACAATAAAAAATTCGCAGCGTGCGCGTTAACTAAAAGCCGAATTCTTCTGTCTCTCATTCCCCATTAGCAGCCATTGGCATGTTCCAGTAGGAAAAAGTAGAAGTAGAAGTGTAAGTGTTAGCTAAAAGCCGACTTCTCTGTCTCTCATTCCCATTAGCAGCCATTGTTTACCTCCAAGGTAGTGCTGGTGAGATTTCTCCTGTGCGTGATTAAACAATAAAATTTTGTTCAAAACGCCGTTGATTGATGAAATAAACCAACGGAAGACGCTAGATGTTTTGTAAAAGCAAAACGAAAGAACGCCAGATGTTTCTAAAGCAAAACGAAAAGACGCCAGCTGCTTAACGAAAGACGCCAGATGTTTTCTAAAGCAATGGTTTTCTAAACAATGAAAATTCACAGCGTACATGTAAAATTAAAGTGAGCTGCAAGTCGTCATAACTCATCGAACCTTTAGTATAAACGCGCCCGATCTCACGTCGGTGATGATGTACTGGGCAGAATTCACGGAAGATTCACGGTTTACCGATGAACCCCCGCAGCTTCGCCCACTCATCATCATTCACTCCGTGGATATGCTGTGATGTTTTTTTGCGATTCACAGGCCGCTCTGGCGTCACTGCAAAGTAATAGAAATGGTTCTCTGAACTCTTCGCTATTATATGAGACCCTAAAAGAACACGCAAATGCAAACGCAATGAATCACGTGATCGCATTCCAATGGATACCAGTTCACTGCAGCATTCCAGGAAACACTGCAGCGGACGCCGAGGCAAATCGGGCACACAATAACGAAGAGACAATTAGTCTCCCAGTTTCACGCAATGAAATCCGCCAACTCCTGAGACAGATAACCTGTAGCCTCACCAAAGACAAGTGGTTCGATGAAAAGTCTTAAAGTTCGGACTCATATTTAATAGACCCTTGCATAAAACTATGCGTTCCATCAGACTTGAGAGAAAATAGGAGATTTGAAACATTAGTTCACCACCTACAGCTTGGCGCAGCATTTAGGCGACACTTCCTACACAGAATGTTCCAGCGGCCACCCTGACGAAAATGTACATAATCTACTTATCGAGTGCAAAAATATGAATCACAAAGAAAAGTATTACGAGCAAGTCTACTACCTTTAGATAGAAGCCCTTTCACAGTGAAGAAAATACTAGGTCCATGGCCAACGGCGAGTCTTCAGAGAAGAGCTCTCGTCGCCTTTAAGAAGTTTCTTGCAGAATCTAATATTTTATGGAAATATTGACCTACTGTACACGAGGTCGACTTCCCCTTCATACTAAAAGAAATGTGTAATGTTGTGATAGTGCGTTTGATTTTATGGGTGATCATTTGTGTCAGTGTGTTTTCCTGTGTATGTCAAGCAATACAGAATATTTGAGTTTCAACGTCTACACGTGAACTAACTTTTCCTATTTGAACTTGTCATACAACACTTGTGTACATACGAACCTATTACGTATCTGAACTGCCATGTGATATTCGGCTGTGCGTATTTTCACATCGTGTGTCCTACTGTATTGTATTTTGTGCAATTATTATTTTTCTTACTACATATTCTGCCTGCTAAGCGAGTAGTAGTAGCCGGTGCCACCATAATGGCGCCAACCTCTCTGTTTCATCATTTCAATTAAAAAAAAAAAAGATGCATGCTGCTCAAATGATAAACTTTAAATGAGCATGCGCTAAATTCAAGAGGGGCTTTCTCGACAAGCATATATCTCGGACTTATTTGCGGAGTGTGTGATCGGGTAAGATTCGAAACTATGTGACGCCTCTGTGCCGTGGGCTAGACAGCTTCGCTGGTCATTCACCATTACAGAGCGGAATGGCTCCTCAACTTCTTTTGCATAATCAAATCAAAACACTGTGGTGTGAAAGAAAGCAAAATAATCAATCAAGATAGCATGTGATTTTCGCACTGAACTGATTGCCGGAACGCTTAGCGATCAGTGACGTCATTAGTTTTCCTGTCTGAGCTGGTGTCGCGAGCTCTGACAGCCGTATGCTTCTTTTCTGTTATCGCCGTGTTGGCTTGTGGGCCAACACTATGGCTTGTAGGCCATAGTGTTGAGCTGCCAAACGCGATGCTGTGGTAAAAATGTCGCCTCTACGGTTTTATTACGATGGCAATTAGATGGACACTCAAGCCTAATTTTCGCCGTCGCCGTCATGTTCCGTATAAAGTTCCAATCAATATCATCGCCCGGCGCGTCGTATGTTCTATATGCGTGCGAAAGCTTGCGAAGGCTGCAGCAGAGCGCGGCCCAAGCAGAGATCAAGCGCGCTGGCCGGCTCCGTCGGGCGAAGAAGGTTGAAGGGGTGCCGGTGCGAGGCGTCGTAGCTTGGGCTGCAACTGCGAACTTTGACAAAAAGGCGCAGTCGAGCGCGCTATCTTGACGTACATCAGTAGACGGGGCTCGTATGCGTGCTGTGCTCTCACCGCTTACTTCGCGCTGTAGCGACAGACAGCGCGAAAACCACTTGCTTCCCTGGTGCGGCCGTATTCCCTTATGCCAGGGTTTTTGTGGAGTTATACTGCTAGCCTTACTTCGTATGACATTCTAATCTGTTGCTATCGCATTTATTGCTACGCCCTCGCGGCGAAACTGTGGTTTTTTTTTCGTAGTCACGAAGTTTACGTTTTCTTTAATTATTGTGCATATACAGTGATTTGTACGTATTTACAGACGAAAGAGGTCCCATAGAGAAATACCACAGTGAACTCTCTTCAAATGCTCAAAAAAGGACCTTACCATTGAAAAGCAAGAAGAAAATATTAAAATATCTTGTTTTTCTTTCTCAGCTGTCAGTTCTGTTAGCGCTCACTGGTAGGCAATCCGTATTCTCATTTGGCTAAGCATTCCACAGTACACGCATGCACACCGATGTTTCAACACACCGTATGTATCTTCGCGCATGCGAACCAGGCCACCAGGGAGATTATGGAGGCGTTTTATATCTTCAAAAAAGGCCCTAGTTGTGTAAGTGTGCCGTCTATCACCTTGCATGACAGAGAGATTGCTTTCTTGAACTGTTTTGCTTCGTGATACATTATGTTTACAGTTCCACCTTTGAATTTGTACTCTATCGCTGATATGGCATCATCGACGTGTGCCCACGTGGGATAGGTTGTGCTTTAAAATGTGTGATTTCGTTGCTAATAAAGTTAGTTGTGAGACAGCGATGGTGTTCGTGTTCTTTCTTCTCTGTGTATTCGTCGTTTGCGCTGAAAACCACTTATCATGATCAAGCCTTGCTGAATACTTACCTGCAAAACATACATATGTGGTGTCAAGAGCGGGAAATGCAACTTAACGCTGACAAAACGGTTTTCATGAATATGAGTAGAAAGAAAAACATTTTACCTTTTCCGTACAGTATCCCTTCAGAACAGCTAACGAAGGTCCCCCTCTACAAATACCTCGGCGTCACAATAACTAGTACACTCAGTTGGAACACCCATATTTCGAACATTTGCACATCCGCCTTCCGTAAGCTATGCTTTTTGCGACATAAGTTAAAACACACACCACCTGATGTCAAACTACTCGCATGTTCATCCATTATAAGGCCCAAACTGGAATACGCATCCATTGTCTGGGACCCTCATACGAAAAAGAATGTCGAAGCATTGGAGATGATCCAACGAAAATCAGTTAGATTTATTTATTCTAAATACCGCCAATCAGACTCTCCGACTCAACTAATGAATCTTTATGGCATAAAATCATTGCAATTACGAAGAAAATTTGACAGAATAAAATTTCTGTTTCATTTGAAGAATCGTCAATTGCTACTTCCCCCTGAGCCCTGCGTGACATCATTGGCGTCACGAACTACAAGGCATCGACATGAATAATCACTAACCCCATACAGCACCAAAAGTAACCTATTCAAGTTCTCATTTTTCCCGCGCACAATTAACGAGTGGAACTCGCTGCCAGTATCATCAGTGCAAAGTATAAAAATAATTGAAAGTCTTCTGGATTGATGTTAGGTTATTTTAATTGTGTTCCTTTATTGTGTGAATATTGCTTTTTTTTCTCACACTTTTTGAGATGTTCAAGGTGTTATTACTTTCGTGCTTTGCTGTACAAATTAGACACTGTCTTTCTTTTGTTTTTTTTTTCCTTTCAATGCACTGTGTGTAAATGTGTCTATGTATTGCCTTTACGAGTAAACTTTTGCCCCTCCTGCTAGGGCTCAAGACAGGCCTGCAGTATCTTGTAAATAAATAAATAAAATAAAATATACATGTCTATGCTATTTATGGTTTTGCCTGCGTGATACCATACATGGCTACACTATGCTACGCGTAGAGGTTAGCACAATGGGGCGCACTCCCAAAGAACCACTGTCCCAAGTGCGGCAGAAGGGAGACGGCACAACTCGCCATGTTTGAGTGCTCGCTGCCTAAAAGCGTCTGGCGCAGGGTGCAACGCCTCTATGGCATTCGTACATCCCGCATGAGAAAAGATTCGAGGCTGTTTGCACGATTGGTCGTTGCAGTCACCTTATACGTATTGTGGAGGCGACGCTGTTTAGCTGAAGCGCGTCGCAAGCCTCAACGAGCCGCCTGCGCCGCGCTCCAGAAAGTGCGCCTCATTTTGAGGAATTACCTCGATAGGCAGCTGTCAAAACACGGAGAAGTAGCGTTCGTTCGACGATAGGACACACGTTTCTTTAAATATGGAAGGGACAGCTGGAGTTTCCAGTAGTTCCGTACGAACAGACCTCCCACTCTCCTGTGCATACGTGACAGTCTTCAATGTGTGAACAATTTGTTCCAGTTTATTGTTTCCTTAATTTGTGTGCTTCTGGATATACGGAGATAAATAGGTATTTTAGTGTTAATCTGTGAAACGTATATGTGTTTTTTGCTTGTTTCGTTTGTCTATCTATCTATCTATCTATCTATCTATCTATCTATCTATCTATCTATCTATCTATCTATCTATCTATCTATCTATCTATCTATCTATCTATCTATCTATCTATCTATCTATCTGTCTGTCTGTCTGTCTGTCTGTCTGTCTGTCTGTCTGTCTGTCTGTTTGTTTGTTTGTTTGTTTGTTTGTTTGTTTGTTTGTTTGTTTGTTTGTTTGTTTGTTTGTTTGTTTGTTTGTTTGTTTGTTTGTTTGTTTGTTTGTTTGTTTGTTTACCCCATACAATCGACTTAGAACAAGGTAATTTAAAGCGTGTCTATCAAACTGCTGCTGTTTGTGTCTTGAAAGAAATCTAGTCCCCGATTGTATAACTCAACGCATTACCAACTCTGCACTAAGGCTTCGCCTTGACGTGTTACATATGCAGCATAGCTTTGTGCTAACACCTGGTGTTGCTGTTGTCCTTTCTCAAAAGATTGTTACCCTGCGTAGTACCCTGCGCAGCTGCATTGCGACACTCAGCCCATCCGATTCTCGAATTCGCTTCATACTGGCGATCCATTCCACCTGAAAAGGAAAAGTTGTAAAGTGCTACGTGATCATGTTTTTCCTTTGTCACTGAGCCCTACTACTACTCTTTTATTGATACGCCAAACGTCCCATATCAATGTGCAAGCATTCGAGCGAAGCCTCAGTGGAGGATCTGGGATAAAATTTGAGAACGTCAGGCAACTGAAATCGCGCGAATCGCATTACTCCCGACTATATATGGCATTCTAACCTCGTCGGAATGCGGCCATCAGCGAGGCAGAAAATTGAATCCCCGGGTTTTCTTTCGGCTGCAGGTGGCCAGAGCCGCCTGAAACGTCACTGAGGCTGTCACTAGTTTTTATGTAATACCTTTGTTGTAGTTTGCATCGATCTGTATCGGTGTATCAAGTAACTAACTTTACGAAGTCACTGCTTACACACAAAATGGAAAAATACAATGTTGTCCACAACAACGTACCTATTTGAAGAGCGAATTTTTCGGCAAATTGTTATTTTTATGTTGCAGAAGGCCAATTCAATGCACACTACGTTCTTTAATTTTATCTTATCCAACGCGTATTCTCACGGAACTTGTGTTCACGCGCATCGCGCACGACTTTTATGTCGGTTCATGTTCGTGCTTGTGCGCTAATTATTTATGTCTAAATATAAACATAAATTCAGGTGGACGCACAAACTGATGCATCACAGCAACGACGTCACGAAGTTTGTACGAAGAAAGCAAGAAAGCTTGAAGGAAGAAATCGTCGCATAGCCTAAAACGACGCACCTATTCAAATGCGTCTGAAGTAAGCGCGCTATCTTCTGCGCTGACAATGGGTCAGGCTGTTTCAGGATATTTAGTGTACAAAACGATGGCGTAGTTTGCGAAGCCTTCCGCTACTACAGTGATGCCGGCACTGGGCTAAGTTTAGCGAGTACTTACGGCGCAATTTTGAATGAACGTAGTGCTCTGGACGAGCAGGACTTTCCAGAGGCATAAACGTCCAGCTTTCAAACGAAGACTCCACTGCACTGTGGACTAACTGAATAGGCAACTGGTGCAGTAGCAGTGTCAGACAAGCGGTTGCTATCTTGACATTAACTTAGCACTTACGCGACCAGAACATTGAATTGGATTAGTTGGTTCATCGCTGAAAATAGTCACAAGTAGCGCAGATAACGAGGACAGTGAAAGCGTAAGAAAACAGGACGGGCGCATACTTGAAACTATATATCGTAAAGCCATCAGAAACGTATATAACTGCACACCATACACACGTGTCACGCAATGTTTCGCCAAAAAAACCTTTGCGTCGCACGTGTGAACGGTGTGCGTTTATGTACGTTTGTAATGGCATTCGGAAATATAGTTGGAAAGTGTGGGCCTGTATCGCGTTCTTGTGCCTTCACTGTCCCGTTATTCGCGCTACTCGTCAGTGTTTTCAGTTACGCAACCGCGCGAGTAGGTTCTCCATCGTCACAGTTATGCGAAGACGCTGGCTGTAAACATAGCGCGAAAGTGCCGTATAAAACGTGGTCATGCCAAGCATCCGGTGATTCGGCAATATGTCCCGCCCTGTGCCGCCGCCCGTCATTTCATTCGATGCACACGCCCGCCGTATGCCAACTACGCGCTGCAGATGTGCGCTCGTGTAATAACGAAGCGTATCTGTATTTACTGCCCGTCGGGATGACGGCTGACGCTCGAAACTCCGTGCCAGATTCGCGCGTACGACCATAACCGAGCCGATATCGCGCTGTGGCGTAATCACACTAGCAGACACGGAGTGAGCGCTCTCGAAGACTCATTGGGAGATGAGGAGCGCCGTAATTGCATCAGCCGGTCTCCCGCAATTCAAATATGACGCCGCGAAGGCTATACTCTGAGCCATTTCGGAACACTGTCAAATCATTTCCGGCATTCAAATGCCGTTGTAGTTCCGTGGCTATGGCGCACTGACGCAATTAAGTGTCTTCGATAACAGTGCGAACAACACTGAGAACGCAAACGCGTCTGGAGAGCGCATAATTGCTGCCGCCATGAAATCAAATGCAGACGGATGGAAAGTTGGGCGAGTTGCTATACTTGCATGATGGAAGGAAACAGCGCAAACAACGTAGACAAAGCAATAGGAACTTAGAATGTATGTACATCACCTTTCTTCTGTTATTAAGTTCAGTTGTGAGTCAGCGCTTGTCTCGTCTTTCAAATTCTTCATCTTCCCAAATAAATGTGGAATCGTTTTCTGGGCTAAAAGCTAAGGCCTGCAACTTGACAGAGTCCCAGAAACCAAAAACGCAAGGCAGGGCCTCACTTCACGGCACACGTGGTGGCCGACGTCGGTGTACATGTTAAATCATGCAGAGACATGTCAGTAGACAGAATATTCTTGGAATAATATGTCATCGGAATAATAACAATAATAATTGATCGGGTTTTACGTCCCAAAACCACGATATGATTATGAGAGACGGCGCAGTGGAAAGCTCCGGAAATTTCGACCACTTGGGGTTTTTTAACGTGCACATAAATCTAAGCACACGGGCCTCGATTATTACCGCCTCCGCAGAAAATGCGCCCGCCGCGGCCTGGATTCGATCCCGCGACCTGCGGGTCAGCAGTGCTTCGCACTATCAGCGCTCTTCAACTCTTAGTGTGACAGTGCATTCGCATGACCACCAATATATGCCTTCAAAACGTGCATTTCGTTAAAGCGTACGACTTCGTTTTATGGAAGAAAAAAAAAGAACGGGAAAGCAGCTCGAAATTGCCAGCGCGTCGCTCGAGCCCAAGGACGCAACGAAAAGAACGTACACAGGACGAGCGCGAACTATCATGCGTCACAGCTCGGACACTGGAAGCGCACTGCTCAAACATAAAGCAGGACGCACGAAACGAACGAACAGGTACACACAGGACGAGCGCGAACAAACTGTACCAGTCGTTACTTATTTCCGTTTGAACAGCGCGCCTCTTTCGCAACGCGGCCGCTGCAGCGTCGACGCGACCTTCGTACGCTCTGTCACTTCAGCGCAGACATCGCCGGGAGAGCACAAGACATACAACCCCCCGCTCCCCCGACAGCCGCCCCCTTCTTTCCTCAAGATAAGCGCACGAAGGCGACCACGTTCGCAGGAACGGGGTCACGATCTTTTAAAGCGCGCCACGCGCGGACATCGCGCCATCTACATGGTAACTCAGAAAAGGATACTGATGTAAGAGGTGTATATAAACAAGACGAGCGCGAACTAATTGTGACAGTTGTTACTTATTTCTGTTTGAACAGCACGCTCCTTTCGCAAACGCGGCCGATGCAGCGAGCGAAGCGAAGCACCCCACCGGCCACCCCTTCTTTCCTTGAGATAAGCGCACGAAAGCGACGACGCCCTGTAGAGCGAACAGCAACGGCGTTCGCAGGGGCGGGGCGACGATCTTTAAAGCGCGCGCGCACGTCGCGCCATCTATGTGGCCACTAAGAAAGCATCCTGCATTACATGGTGTATATAAATAGCTCGCCGTTAGCAGGCTGAAAGACTGTGCTGTCGTGGCCTAACGTCTAACGCGGCGGGCTGCAAAGCGAGAGGTCGCCCGTTCGATTCAGCGCGTCGGGAAGAATTTCTGAATTATCATTCTTTGTGGCTTTTCTATATATATATATATATATATATATACGGTGAATGACGGCGGCCACCGACGGCAAAAATCAGCCGAGACTGTCCATATAATTGCTATCGCAATAAAAGAAACGAACGTGGTGTAGGGGTTTAGTAGTGATGGCGGAGAGCGGTTGCATCCTCTGAATCGGTTTAGGTTAGCTTAGACAGATACTGCACTGTACTGTCCAAGGGACCGCTTGCAAATGCTGCATTTATTGCTTCTTAGACGATTTCTGTTCTATCCTCGCGTGCTGTGTTCTTCCTTCTGTATACTGTATGCTAAGTTTCGTAATGTCGGCACCTTTGTTAGGCCCAAGTCTTGATCAAATGGCGCAAGAGAACGTGCGTCCCACCACCCACATTTCCGAGGCTAAGCGACGTATTTAGTGCTGCAGCGTAGAGCTCTCTCCTTGAAAAGCTATGTGAGAAGCTAGAAGTTTCACTTAATCTTAGAACGTTGAGCTAAGTGACCGATGTATAGCTTCGAGGGAAAACAGAGGTTCCGCAACGATTAGGCCGAAGATAAAACTCAGCGGAACTCGATGCTGTGCTAGTCGGTACAATTGGTTCTGTTTATTTTGTCTGCTTTTTTTTTCTGGTGGTAGTTCGGCGTCTAGTTTATTCAAAGATAAGGAAAGAGTTTAAGTGTTCTGAGACCTGAATACGTTCTGTGCTGGAAATTTTTTTCGAAAAAAAAAAAAACGAGCGTTGTCTGTGTATGTTACCAAAGAGAACAAGATCGCGCGCTCAGGAAGGACGGAAAACTGCGCGAGATTGTCGAGTTTCATGGTTATGAAAAGGCAAGCGCGCATTCCATGAACGCTGGAGACATGATAGAGACAACACAAACGCCGTTCCTTTCTGCGTTTGCGCTGTGCGCCCGTTTCCTTCGCGTGTATCGGGAATTTGAGCTTAATACTGCAAGCGAAAACTTTCGATAGCGCAAGCAAAGTGAAAAGAAAGACGACAGAGCGTTCTGTGTTCATCGCTTTCTTTTCTTTCGCTCACTTTTGCTCTCGAATACCTTCGCTTACAATGGCACACCAGCAAGTCCAAAATGCCACAATGTTGAACGTATACTCAACAGCAGTCTTCCGAGAAAACCGATTAGGAGCGCTCAGTATTTCGAGCTCTTATCGCCACTTCCTATGTTGAGCGTCCCAAGGAGCATTTCGAAAATATAGAAGAGCATCTACATTCCTGGTATCCAGAATCCCTTAAGAATTGCTTTCTGTAAACTTCGAGAGGAAGCTGCCGCTCGTCGCGCTCACATCGAGGCCACGAGGAAAGATAGCTCGGAACAAGCTTTCAAAAGGAGTCGCTCGCACCGCAAAATGTTGCGTGACAATAAACGCGTGCAACTGTACTATACGAAGAGCTGACGACAACAAACAAACGCTCGCTGTGACGCTATACAAATAAAAGAACGAATCTTAAAAGCAGCGCGGGAAACGGGAACACAAGACCACTAATAACACAGGCAATCCAGCGCCTCTGCATGCGGTCTTCTTTGTGTTGCGTTGTCGTTCTCTGCGCTGCTCTTAAAGTGGGCTTTGACCAACTCGCCTAGTTTCCCATTTTAGAAAGAAAACGTTAAGAATCCTTCTTTTTTTCTAAAAAGGGTGTTTGACGCCGTGCTAAGAAACGAAGAAAAAAATGAAAAGGGGGGGGGGGGATACGAAATATTGACTATGTAGCTCAGAACCCCTTCAAGGATGAACAAACAAAAAGTGAGCATACACTCAGGTGTTTTGTTTGTTCGTTTGTTTGTTTTCTGTCTGCTTCTTTGTTTGCATTTTATAAGTGTTCTGCTTTCCTGTATATACCACAACTCGCACCAACTCACCCGAGCCTTTCGTTCTAGTGTTTGTAAATAGTTATGGCTGATAAGGGGTTAGTAATGTCGTTTACGGCATATCTTCAATAACAATGGTTTTATCTCTGAATGCCAATTTTTGTTCACTTGATATAATTATATGCTACCCAGCCTTCAAGCAAACAATCTAAGTTACTCTATCCAGGACCCGCTACCGTTGTGCAGAAAAGTGTTTAAGTAGATTACGAAAATTGTGTTATAGCCTTTCTTAACTAAGCTATTTCAAGTCTCGGTTTTCTAGATACACAACCTCAACAGGGGAACACTTCTGCATTGCGGTTGTTTTGGGACCGTAGATGAAAGTTACCTTCATCTTGAGCCTGCGAATACCGGGTTTGAATAAAACCGCAAAGCATAACACGTGTCGATTTTCTTTTTTAACCTTAGCATATTTCTTGGAATCAATCACCTGTCCCTTATAATGACTTTTTCTTTTTTTCCCATTTTCAGATCACTGCAAAAGGCCGAATTCACCTGTCTGACAAATTCTAAATCTGGGAAGGTAAAAATGTAGATTGCCCGATTAACTTTCTAATCGTTTGAATTATGATACATGTTGCAATTGCGGTGTTAAAGCTAAGCAGCTTGGTAGTTATGCGTGCGTCGCATAATTTCGAAGATTATTACCGCTTTTAAAACATTCATCCTCACAATGTGCTAAAGATTCATTGGTTTCTCAGTTAAGAGCTTCACGAGCAACCAGATTTTGGAAAACCGGGCCCCTGCACACTTATTTTAGGAAAAGCAAAAAGCATGATACAATATAATTTCTTGTAGTATAGTGAATGTTAACAAATCTCTATATAGTAGCAGTGGTGGTTGTGGTGGTGGCGGCGGCGGTAGTCGTCGTCATAGTAGTAGTAGTAGTAGTAGTGGTAGTAGGAGCAGTATTATTATTATTAGTAGTAGTAGTAGTAGGAGCATTAGTAGTAGTAGTAGTAGCAGTAGTCGGAGGAGAAAGGAGAACACAAGCAATCAAAGCAGGAAAGACACGAATGCCAACAACCCACGCGGCCGGTTTGCTACCCTATACGCGGAGGGTACTGAACATGTTATTAGCGATGACGGCGAACTAATTTCAACGGGCCTCTCACGAAAAGCTAAGTGGTCTCGGTCCCAGTCGAAAAAGTTAATGTGCATATTCACATATTTCCATTGGGGGAATGGTCAAATATATACTGCAGATCCGCGGGACCAACATACGTAGATGTAAAAACTCAATTAGCTCCGACGAAGAACCAACAGATGCTGCGGTACAGGAATCGAGCTATTAACCGAATAAACGGGCATTTCAAAGGGTAATCCCAAAGCTGATGCTCCCGCGGCAAAGTCCAATCATCTCAATTACGAAACAACCACCTGAAAGACTAAATGCGAGCTTAGTGCAGTTTTCTGTTCAAGCTAATCTCAAAACTATCCAATATGCGTCAAAAGGAGGAGGTTTCATTCAAATGCTATAAACACCCCAAAACAGTTGAGTAGCGGATGGAGCTGCAACAAAAGAACGTAACCAGGCTTAGTGCATTGAAGTGAAAGAGCTGTAGAGAAGAATTTGGTGCAGAATTAGCGATCTCCAACACAGCACACAGCGTACAGCAACTCATGGCAGACTGTTAAGAGCCCGGCAGCCAAATACACGACGGCACAGTGCGACTGCGATACAACTGAATTTAGTGGGACAGGCAAGGCCTAGTCTGATATAGATGCATCTTGTCCTTCTTGTCATTCTGCATACTTTAAAAACATTTCACATTTTATCGATTAACTGTAAAGTCGCCGCTTCTAGCTACTTTCGACTTCGATGTGGCAGCAGTAGAGTCTATTTCTTGTTGCTATACTTTTGGTACATTAGCGTGCGTGCGTGCATGTGTGTGCGTGAGCGCGCGCGCGCGCGCGTGTGTGTCATTTTGTGTGTGCGTGCGCGCGTGTGCGTGTGTGTGCGTGCGTGCGTGCGTGCGCGCGTGCGCGCGTGCGTGCGCGCGTGCGCCACAATCCACGTTTTTACGCATGTGCACTTTTTTTTCCTATTTCATCACTCGATATGATCTGTCCGTGTCGGCCGCCATAGACTTTGAGAAAGCCCATGCGTTTCCAAGTTTTATGGAGGTTGGACCATTTATTTGCCCTTGTAACATTTATTTTCCTTTCCCAGGTGATGCATCGTTGTTCCAGTTTTCCTTAGTCTAACGATGTTTTCATCGTTTTTGCTCACTGCCCACGCATGCTCATTTTGTAATAAAGCCACAAAGGGCTTCCCAAAGCTTTTGTGCCTTTGTGAAGGGCTTATTCAGGCGCGGATATTGAAACTGCTTGCCGTGGTATATAGTGAAACGTTTATAATAATAATAATATCTGGGGTTTTACGTCCCAAAACCGCGATATGATTATGAGAGACGCCGTAGTGGAGGGCTCCGGAAATTTCGACCATCTGGTGTTCTTTAACGTGCACCTAAATCTAAGTACACGGGCCTCTACCATTTCGCCTCCATCGAAATGCGACCGCCGCGGCCGGGATCGAACCCGCGACCTTCGGGTCAGCAGCCGAGCA